>NC_084753.1:20753559-20816059 GCF_033978785.1 Entelurus aequoreus | reverse complement strand
TACATTTGCTATATCTAATTTAGAAATGTAGCCAATAAATGCACTACTGTACTTTAATCGCATACAAACTACCGAATGTTAAAGTGTCTTTATTTATTATTTCATTTTAATTTGACTTATTTACCCAAGCACAAGGCGGTTTACTTTACCCTAGAGAACAATCTTACAGTTTATATGACTGTAAGGGCACTACCAGGGCGGCAGCTTACTCAACATAGGGTGTACCCCATCTTCCGCCTGAGTGCCGCTGGGATAGGCTCCAGCACCCCCCGTGACCCAGAGAGAGACAAGCGGTAGAAAATGGATGGATGGAGTATATTATTTTCCCCCAAGAAAAGTAATTTAAGCTCCGTTGTCTTGTATTATGGGTCTACAGATTTTGTATGCAAGCCAAACAAGTTCTACCCAAGCAAATTTGAGCTTTTTTCCTGTCACTCATACAAACCAGTGGCATGGAGAGATGCAGCTGCAACTACTCAAAAAAGCATTTTAAAGGTTGTGCAAGTTAGCAAATCGAGTTATGATGCTGTTAGCATAACTGTAAGATAATGATGATCATTGCCGCAACAAAATTATTTGTAACCTTCCAGTTACAGTGGCACCTCGACTAATGAGTGCCCCAACTTATGAGTCTTTTAAGATCGGAGCCGTCTCACGGCTAATTGTTATGCAATTTGTTATTCTTATAGCCAGACCTAGTGTTTAGTTTCCTTACCTGACAGTTTCGGCTACAATTGTCTTGAAGACCTAACAAACCTCTTTGGATTGCTAATTGTTATGCCTCCCTACTGCTAGTTGGCGAAGCGATTGTCAGAATAAACCATGTAAGGACGTCCACTACCGCATCTCTGAAGAGAAGATCTTTGCAGACATTTTTCACTATCTGGTGGTTCTCTTCCGCATCATCTAAATGCGTTCTCTTCCGCATCATCTGGTGGAGCGAGGGCTCGCGGCCTGGTGGAGCCGCCGCGGGTGCAGATCTTGGTGGTAGTAGCAAATATTCAAACGAGAACTTATATAGCAATAGCTTATAGCTATAGATTGACATGACTTTGTTTTCCAACCATGGGAACAAAGACAGTTTGTGTGAATGACAGTTCCGAGAAGAAAAGTGGATGGTATTCATTGAATTAAAGAAAGAAATAATTAAAAACATGACAGAGCGTGTAACCAACTTGGTAAGGCAGTTTGGGTGTAGAACTGCTAGTCTGCACCATACTGAATTCATAAAGCCAACCAAGGACGTTAAAATAATATCTAAACAGTAGACATGTATACGTGAAAATCTGGCAAACCTGATGATATTGTGTTTGACGGAGAAACAGCTTGAATTCTGCTCTCCAAGATAAATGCTGTACATTATTATTACATTACTTCATGCAACTATAGTAGTCTGTGGTACATTGTATTGTTTTTATTAGGACTGTCAAAATTAATGATTTCACTTATGTGTTAATCACAAACAATTATCACATTAGTCAAGTACACATTTAGATTAATCATGCAATTTATTTTTACCGTACAATATTTTCTACTTTAACCGCTATACGGTCAGTGATCTGATCAATGCATATGTCAGTAGAACAATTTGTGAGTGACTCTGACTGTTGTGCTCGCTGGTAAATTTCACTTCAAAATACAGCCTGAAAGAACTTAAAATAAACTGTTAACAAACTTTGGGCAATTAAATAACATGCAGTCAAAAGTAAAATGTTTAAAAACGTTGCTGACTGACATTTTGACAATAAAATTGCATTTGTGTACAAATATTAAGGTCTTTTCTTAAGCTAATTTTAATTATGCAAGAAAGTAATCATCTGTGATTAATCATGATTAAGCTAAACTCAAAAATAATATTAATCTGATAAAAAACAAATACAATATTTTGACAGTCTTAGTTTTTATACATTTCTTATTCAAAAGTTAGATTTTCTTTGTTTTGGGAGTGCCAAACATCAATTAAATACATTTTAATTGGCAACATTAATTCGAGATTTAAGTTTTAAATTATGTCATAAAACCAATTAGGCTTATAATTTGAGGTTCTACTGTAATGTATTTCATTGATATTGAATATACATGAGAGTCAGTGCGGTAATACCATCCATCCATCCATCCATTTTCTACCGCTTGTCCCTTTTGGGGTTGCGGGGGGTGCTGGAGCCTATCTCAGCTGCATTCGGGCGGTAGGCGGGGTACACGCAATACGCTCTAATGAATTATCTGACTATTCAATATTGTTTTATTTAATTGTCAGAAATGTTATGAGGTTCCTCTTTCAACAGTGGAGACTCTGGAGAGGAAGATCAGCAGCTACCTCCGCCGATGGATGGGCTTTCCACGCAGCCTGTGCAGCACAGCACTGTATGGGAAGACCAACAAGCTCCAGCTCCCATTCAGTAGCCTCGACGAGGAGTTCAGGGTCTCTTGCACTCGAGAGGCTTTGCTCTACCGTGACTCCAAGGACTCTAAAGTGGCATCAGCGGGCATCGTGGTGCGAACTGGCAGGAAGTGGAGGGCTCAGGAAAGCCTGGAGATAGCAGAGTCTCGGCTGAGACATAGGGCCCTGGTGGGCACGGTGGCAACAGGCCGTGCTGGGCTGGGAGCCTTCCCTCAACCTCACTATGAGAAGGCATGTGGTAAAGACAAACACCAGCTAGTCCTGAAGGAGGTGCGTGCAGAGGTTGAGGAGGAACGAACCAGCATGATGGTGGGTATGCAGCAGCAGGGAGCATGGACAAGGTGGGAGGGTGCACTGGAGAGGAGGGTAGCCTGGTCTGAGATCAGGCTGGCTGAACCCCAGCGCATTAAGTTCATGGTTCAAGCTGTCTACGACGTCCTACCCAGCCCAGCCAATCTCCATCTCTGGGGCATGAATGACTCTCCAGCCTGTGTGCTGTGCTCCAGGAAAGGCTCGCTGGAGCACATCCTAAGCAGCTGCTCTAAAGCTCTGGGGGAGGGCCGCTACCGCTGGCGGTACGACCAAGTGCTGAAGAGCGTTGCTGAAGCCATAGCTAAAGCCGTGGCCAAAAACAACAGCAGCAAGCCACAACTTGGCAAGAGGAGAATTGCCTTTGTCAGGGCTGGAGAGCAGCCACAGTCATAGCCCAAACCAGCAGCCGGGCTTCTCACCTCAGCATTGGACTGGGATCTTCGAGTGGACTTGGGCAAGCAGCTCAAGTTTCCAGACTACGTCACAACAACTTCGTTGAGGCCAGACATCTTGCTTTCATCAGTATCTTCACGACAGGTGCTACTGATAGAGCTGACAGTTCCTTGGGAGGATCGCATAGAGGAGGCAAACGAGCGGAAGCGGTCAAAGTACCAGGAGCTATTTGAGCAATGCAGCAGAGGAGGCTGGAAGGCACGCTGTGAGCCCATTGAAGTGGGGTGTAGAGGCTTTGCTGGCCGCTCACTGTGCAAGGTGTCCACACTACTTGGCATCACAGGTGATGGGAAAAGGAAGGCCACCATGGAGGCAGCAGAGAGAGCCTCTAGATGGCTTTGGATCAGGAGGAGCGAACTGTGGGCCAATGTTACTGGGACACAAGCTGGGGTCTAAACAACCCTGGCTGGGTCACCTGAGGGAGGGGGTATGATGTTGAAAGACCCGAAACCCCCGGTGATCTCAGGCACATCACTGAGGATGTGTCCCAGTGTATCTGAGGATGTATCTTATAATCAATTGCCAGAATTTCTTTTTTTTTTTTTTTTTTTTTTTTAAGGAGAACTGCACTTTTTTGGGGAATTTTACTTATCGTTCACAATCATTATGAGAGACAAGAACACTCATCTTATTTTTTCAATTTTAATGATGATAAAAAACACTTGAAAGGTGTGGCTAATGGGAGTCACAGTTCAAAGCCCTCTAAAACAACTTCAAAACCCTGCAGCAATGTTTTATATACACACTGCAAGTCTATATATAATGTAGTAACAGATACGTTCATAACAATATGTAATATTTTCAATATTTACCGAGTTTTTGAGAATTGTAATCATTTCCAGGACTGATTTCTTCCACGCATTGATTTCTGTCTCCATAGCGGTGCACTTACGATTTCCGGAATCAAACACGCGTGTGTGTTCTAATCATGGCAGACTTGTTAACAGACAACAAAGACGACTATTTTTGGACACATCAGGTTAAACAACCTTATACTTTTGAAGCTGAATAGAATACTGCTTATAGAAGCAAGCGTTGGAGCAGACGGAAGCCGGGAGAGGGAGATGAAAGTGATTTTGACAGTATAAATATGGAACTTGGAGCTAAGCTATTTCGACATAAATGGATGGCTTACCCAAGATCAACAGGAAACGTCCCCGGCCAGCTGGACCCGATGAACAACTGGCCATCGAGTGACTCACGTTACACGCAGCACGCCATGCGTGTGAGTACAACTACAGGACATACGCTTTACAGCTAATACCGAAGCACGTCAATGTGTTACTACGATAGAAAATAGTTCCTTAATATTCGCTCTTACAATAACAATGTCGCTACAGCTTGGTTATTATATTGGTTACGGAACATAAAGGAAGTATTGTTGATGGTTTTTGAATGCATTTTTAAAGTGATTTAGAGGTAGAATTGATTGCTCCCATTAGCTGCATTGCTAGCCACCTAGAACGATCCGATGTTTACGTGTTAGAAAGCGGAAAAAAAAAGAAAAATAAACTTTTGTCTTGTTGTGTCTCATAATGATTGTGAACCATAGGCAAAATTCCAAAAAAAGTGTGGTTCCCTTTTAACAGGTTTTTCATGTTATTATCCAGAACATTAGAAAGACTCACTTATGATGATGTGGCTCTTGAAATGGAATTTGGCAACCTCTAAAATAATAAGCAGTTTATCGCAACAACACTAAAATAGCATTCAGTCGAATTATAAACACGTTAGTGTTGGGGTGAGAACTGAATCCATCCCATCCATCCATTTTCTACCACTTGTCCCTTTCGGGGTCGCTGGAGCCTATCTCAGCTGCATTCGGGCGGAAGGCGGGGTACACCCTGGACAAGTCGCCACCTCATCGCAGGGCCAACACAGATAGACAGACAACATTCACACTCACATTCACACACTAGGGCCAATTTAGTGTTGCCAATCATCCTATCCCCAGGTGCATGTCTTTGGAGGTGGGAGGAAGCCAGAGTACCCGGAGGGAACCCACGCAGTCACGGGGAGAAATGCAAACTCCACACAGAAAGATCCAGAGCCCGGGATTGAACTCAGGACCTTCGTATTGGGAGTAATAAGCTTTAATCGTTCAGATTCCAAAATAGAAATCCATAATACCAATGTTATCTGGAGTACTGTGCAAAGCTGACCTACTCTGCTGTTACTAAGATGCTCGCCTTGCCTCACCCTCCCAAGCGACAAAGTTTTCGCAAGAAAGTTAAATAGCACCGGAGTCTAAAGTGCAAAAAGACTTAGGAGTCCGCCTTCATCTTAAGACCCAAAAGGCCAACAACTGTATCCTGCAATCAAATGACTATTACAGATATGAAGGGTTTCAGATTGTCTCCTTCTCAGAATAACCACCACAGAGCCTCCCGAGGCTCATTCTTTTAACAGACATCATTTCCAAAGGAAAAGCAGATTTGTGTCACAACTTCCACGATGTTTCTACACTGTTACTCTGAGCAAAGGCAAGCCGATTACACAGGCTGCTAATCATTCAGTTTGCAGATGAAAAAGCTTATTTATTTTTCTACCTGCACCTTCGAGGTCAAAGCCACTACATCCCTCGCATTCTTTGGCAATGTCCATACATACATAAAAAAAAAAAAAAACATTATTCTATGCGTTTCGGCCTATTGTCCACACACAAATGAAGGTTTTTGTCTTTAAAAACTGAGCATTTG
Source organism: Entelurus aequoreus (assembly GCF_033978785.1). Taxonomy (NCBI): domain Eukaryota; kingdom Metazoa; phylum Chordata; class Actinopteri; order Syngnathiformes; family Syngnathidae; genus Entelurus; species Entelurus aequoreus. The sequence goes on along the minus strand of NC_084753.1, from coordinate 20,810,194 downwards.
GAAAACTTTGATTTTTACAAAGTTCAGCTTAAGCGTTTGTTTGTGGATGGGTAAAACTGAGCTTTTAGGTTTGTGTCATAAAAAATACACAACATGGTTTCCTGCTTTTGATACTTATTTAAAGGGGAACTGATTTTTTTGGGGGCGAATATTGTGATCATTCCCTAAGTAAGACAACAACACATGTTTGTTTTTTTATGCATTCTAATTCGTAGAATATACAAGGTGGCTAACAATGCAGCTAATGGGAGTACTCTATTGCGCCTATAAAGCCCTCTAAAAACATCCAAGAATCTCCAACAATACTCCATTTACATCTTGTGAGCTGAATTTTAACCAGGTATTAGCAATATTATTATAAGCCCTAATGCAGACAAACTACTTTTAGCCGCGCTGTAATCACAAATAGCTAACCAGCTAATGTTGCTATATTGGCATACTAAGCCGGAGAACTGCTGCATCACCTCTGAGCTGGTGAAAGTTAATTGTTGATTATAAATCAACTTTGACATCCAACTTAAAATCCGGAGATGGGCAGAAAGACAAAAAAAAGACACTCGTTTTCGCCCTTTTTTTTGTGGAATCTTCATTACAATTTTTTTTTTGTGATTAATTCTTCATCTAAACAGGAATATATTAACATCCCGTCAGTTGGTGTACCAGTGAGACCAGACAATGTACAGTAAGTGATTGTTTTATTATGTTCACAGTTTGCATACAATATATTGTTTAGAACTTAGCAATATTGCTGCATGATGCTTAGTGTTTAACTCAAGCTGAATTTGTTTAGCACACAGCTTCTAAAACTTGTAGCTCATTCTCTTTATATTGAGGCTCAAAAATAAAAGGTTCTGGATCATCTTTTGTCCCAAAGTAATCTTTGTTGGCTCTCATGAAGTCTGCCATGATTAGAAGTAGTGTTGTTTTAGTTGTTAAAGGGAAAAGCAAACATGATGCATCTATGAAACTCATACGCTGCTGTATGCCTAAAATGACTAAAACATGTAAATATTACATGTCATTATGAATGTGACAGTTACTACATTACGTATATCCTTATATTGTGTATATAAACTGTTCATGGAGGTTTTTGGAGCGCTTTATAGGCGAAATAGAGATACTACCATTGGCTCCATTGTTAACTGTTTTTTGCTAGCAATTATTTACGAGTTAAATGCATAAAAAAAGCAGTAAGTTATCAACAAACTGGTGTTGTTTCATTTTGCACGATTATAAAGGCGCATGTTTTTGTTTGTGTGCACACAATTGTTCTCTGCAGTCGTTATATTAACAAATGTATAAGCCACCATAAGGTGTAATTTAAACAAATAAACTATAGTACATGCACTTTCCCATTGTTCGAATCCAATGAATCCAACTATAGGCTGCAGTCAAGCATGACTACTAACAAAAAGTTAATAAGGTTTGTCATCTGGTTAAAATTCATCCTAGAAACTTTAGTCAAATTTGATAAAATATTAAAGTGAATGCATGTATATTTAATTTAGACTGTGCAGATTAGAGAACATGCCAAATAAATGGAAACGTGCACCTAAGTCTTGGTTTTTTAAAAAGCACTAATGATGTAGGTGTATAATTATTTGGCCCTAGGAAAACACCAGTAAAAAATGATGCTAATGATGAGTGTATGTACACTGCTGACCACAACCGTATTACAAACCACTCTATTTTCAAACTTTGATTTACAAACTTTTAGATCCAGCCAAATATGCCTCCATGTGTGAACTATGTCTCTGTATCAGCGCTTCATTTAGTCATGATTTTCTGTCACGCCTGCAGGATTAAAGCAGGGTGCAGCCCTTTTGCTGAGGCGGAGCCCTCCACGTCCCTTGCTGCGCAGGACACTACTCGTCTCTTCTCAGAGGAGAGAAGAGCTACTCTCGTTAAGCGGCGTGTCTTTCAAGGCACATACACAGTCACTCCCCCATTCTCCTTCTATCTGTGCTCATTTCTAGTCAGCTCCTCCTTTGCCGATGTTAATGTAGAGTAAGCGGATTTTACTTTTTAAGTGTTTATTATTGTAGCCATATTGATGTGAAAGTTAAGGACTTTTGTGATTTTTGATCTTTTGTGAGGGCACCATAGTGACTTTCAGCGCATGATCGCTTGTTCATAAAGAGCAAGTTAATCCATCATCTTTGTGTTATGTTTGTTTGACATGCAGTGAGCATAGCAATTTGTATTGTGTTTAAAGTGTACAAACCTTCAAAAAATGGCTGCAACCCATTATGCATTTTTATATAAAATTCTTATGGAAAAAATGAAGTACCGTATTTTCCGCACTGTAAGGCGCACCGGATTATAAGGCGCACCTTCAATGAATGGCATATTTCAAAACGTTGTTCATATATAAAGTGCACCGGATTATAAGACGCACCTATGCATCCATTAGATACAGCTGCGCTAAAGGGAATGTCAACAAAACAGTCAGATAGGTCAGTCAAACGTTATTAATAGATTACAAACCAGCGTTCTGACAACTCTGTTCACTCCCAAAATGAATAAACAGCTGTTTTAATATTTTCCCCGAGGTAAAGTCGGTGACGTGGTGTTTTGTTTATCTTTTAACAATAGCAAGGTATAACATGTAGTGCAACATTTATATCACACAGTGGAGGGGAACTTTTCCCTGATTCAATAAACAGGTAAAAACAGTGATACTGTTACGGTAAATCAAACGTTAGTGCAATCACAATATACTAACACTCAAAATAGTGCAGAGCAATAACAATATATCAATCACCAGCTTTGGCGTCACTATAGACAGCGATTTTAAATTTGACAAACAAGTCAATGGCGTTTCAAAATCGTGTTTTTATCATCTTCGTCTTTTAGCAAAGGTAAAACCATTTTTATCTTTTAACCTTTTTGAACAAGTCGTGCATGCTTTTATTTCAAGTCGCCTGGACTACTGCAATGCACTTCATGCTGGCATTAGCCAAAAAGCTCTCTCCCGGTTGCAGTTAGTCCAGAACGCGGCAGCACGACTTTTAACAGGGGCCAGGAAACGTGAGCATATAACCCCAATTCTTCTGAGTTTGCACTGGCTCCCTGTTCATTTTAGAATTGATTTTAAATCCTTGCTGTTTGTTTTTAAAGCTTTACATGGACTGGCACCTCAGTATATCTCGGACCTCATCCAAATTTACACTCCTGCGCGCGCTCTGAGGTCCGAGAGCCAGCTCCAGCTCGTTGTGCCCAGGACGAGACTTAAAACCAGGGGAGACAGGGCCTTCTCTGTGGTCGGCCCTAAACTCTGGAACACTCTGCCCCTCCATGTTCAAACTGCTCCCACAGTGGAGTGTTTTAAGTCTCGTCTTAAGACCCAGTTTTATTCTTTGGCTTTTAACACTACGTGAGTTGTGTGGTCTTCTGTCCTCTGTTGTCCTGTGTGGTCAGGGTTAGGGTTAGGGTTATAAATTTTGATGTCTATTTTACTGTTTTAATTGGTTTTACCCTTTAAAATCGTTTTTAATCATATTTATTTTTTATATTGTCTCTGTATTGGTTTCCTATTCATTTATTCTTTGTTTTTATTCAGTCATTGGTGTAGCATAATATTTTTTTTAATATTGTTTTTAATATCGTTTTTAATATTGTTTTTAACATGGCTGTGCAGCACTTTGGAAACATTCTTGTTGTGTAAATGTGCTATATAAATAAAGTGGATTGGATTGGATTGAACTCAACGTTGCTCAAACGTTAATGTCACACAACACAACACACAAAATAAACATGTAAAGTTCACTTTATGAAGTTATTCCTCATCCACGAATCCCTCGAATTCTTCTTCTTCAGTGTTCAACATGCCTGGCTCCGTCTCGTCGAAGTCATCATTAATGGAGTCAGTGTCGCTGCTGCTCTATTCCTGTGTTCTACTGCGTGACTGATCGTCTTAAGTTTAAACTCTGCGTCGTAAGCGTGTCTCTTAATAGGAGCCATTTTGGGGTCTTTACATAAACAAACAAATGGAAATCAAAACGGCACGCCTCGCGCAGTCATATATCCCAGCATGCACTGCACGCTTCTTGTTCTTCTACGGGGGCGGCTGCTTACCGTAGAAGAAGAACTTCTTCTTCTATGGGGGAAAATGAAGACGGGGCAAAATGAAGTCGGCGGCTGCTTACCGTAGTTGCGACTGATTGATTGATTGAAACTTTTACCTGTTGGAGGCTCAATATTGGTTCATATATAAGGCGCACTGTCAGCTTTTGGCAAAATTGGAGGTTTTTAGGTGCGCCTTATAGTGTGGAAAATACGGTATGGTGAATAAATAACTAACGTATAGTGAAACATCACTATTCAAATCTTTCAATTTACAAACATTGTTCAGGAACCAATTACATTCGGAAGTTGACTCAGATGGCCCCATTCTCCTGACAAATGAAATGTGACACATTGGGGGGGTGCACTATCCAATTTTAATTTGAAATAGCTTAACATGTGTTTCATGGCAATTCCACCTTTGACCACAGCGTCAGTTGTTAGGTAGAGTGACACTTTCAATCATTTTCAGCAGATTGCAATGCAAAATGATTAACTACCCATCTTTCTCTAACGCATTATCCACCCAGGAATAGGGCCATATGAATCCCTTCCAGTGTTTCCCACACATTCATTTATTTGTGGCGGCCCGCCACGAAAGAATTACGTCTGCCACAAATAAAAAAAGAAAAAAATTAAAATTAAAAAATTAAAATTAAAAAAAATAATAATAATTTTTTTTAAATTTGTTTTATTTATTTTTTGTCCTCTCCAGCTTATCAGGCAAATCATATAGTTGATGTAGATGCCCATATCGGCTGTTCAGATTTACTTTACAAAAGAGAGATGTAGGATACTTCTCTTGTTGCCTTATTTGTATTTGACTTTATTAAATGTATTTATATTAGAAACACAACATGTGTACATAACAAAGGGTGCAAAGTCTGCAGGCAGTAGGAAACACATGGTTAAGTGTAGGGAGTATAACTGATGGCAGTCTAAAGTTCAAGATTTTTGGAGCTCTTTGTTCAGTGGATCAGATGTTTGATGAAGCTCTGTGTCTATCTACCACCACTACTGTTTTCTGTTTATTTGTTACTGACTGTGGCAGGACATCTCTGCCTCTGTTTCACTTTATGTTGCTGGTAAATAATATGGTTGTAGTAGTAGGCTAAAGTTGAATTATTTAGTATAAACCAATTAAAGGGGCAGAGCTTTATGAGACATTTTAGCTTTTATATTTTATAAGATATATTTTTTGTAAGAACCACAATTAATAAATATATTTCAGTGAATAACTTATTGTTCAAATCTGTATATAAATATGTACATAAAGTGTTGTAATTATATTGTAAAATGGATGGATGGATGGATGGATGGATGGATGGATGGACGTTTAAAACAAAACTGTTATTGTTAATTAGTAAGTATACATTTTTTGAGCCTTTTTAGAGAAAATCATATCATTGTAGTAAATTATGCAAATTACTCGATGATGTCATGGTGACCACGCCAATAGCCACGCCCCCGCCGCCACAGGTATCTTGGCAGTTTATGGGAAACACTGCCTTCCCTACTTTAAGTTCATAAATTGAGGTTCCACTGTACTATTTCCTGAATGAGCCATCTATTGTTACACATTGTCTTTTCTTTTCTCTCCCTATTAGAAAATGGTAACATTTAAACACAGGCCGTGAACCTACTATCAGTAATTGCTGTAAGGTAGGATTAAATAAGATCTGCATCTTCCTTCTCTTTTTCAGACATGTTAAATTGTGCAAATAAATGTGATGCCCCTAAAAGAGGACCTATCATGCAAAACTAACTTTTCTCACCCATTGGTACCTGTTTTTGTGTATTTGCATAAATCTTAACATTTTTAAATCAAAACATGGGAGGCATGACGGAGATATTTATTGAACAATCCTGACTTCCTTCCTTCGTACAGCCTCCAAATTAGTTGTTTGGCCCCATTTGTGATGTTTTCCCCATTGGTGACATCAGCAGACATTTCCATAGATAGTGGAAATTTACACAAAATCTTTGTGAGTCCGCCATTGTAGTTTGACGCTGTCATCAGTAAGTTCCTTGTTTTTCTCTATCCTCCTGTTGTGGGGCAGACTGGCTCGTACGTGCACATGCATCCCCCGCTGTTGCCATTTCTGATACAAAGTAGCGTTTATTTTGAACTCATATCTGTCACTAGATTCCAAATGGAAGCACTAAAAACTATAACATGCTGATGGGGAGAAGACACAGTTGAAGTGGAGGCACGTAAATAAGACCGCCCACAAAACGGCGCATCCCGAAGAGACGGTCACAAAGCGGCTTGAAGATGGAAACATAATCCATGCAAACTTTTGACCAAAGAACCACCATTGCATGATATTTAAACCACAAGGAAGTGTAAAAGTAGAAAAAACCCATAATATGACCCATTAAATGTAACTTGCAAATAAACATGTAAAAAAACACTAAAACCATGACCATCACTATCATAATATTCTCACTTTGGCATTTGTTATTGGTAATATTTATCTACCAGTCGAAAAATTAGAAACAATTTACCTTGCGTGCTGCTTGAATGTCAAAGAAGGGCTTATTCCGGACGCTGAAGGGCTCTTTCGTCTTGTCAATCTGTCCGTTCTTCATCTTTTGCATTCGCGGAGAAATGATCTCTTTTTCGATGCATAACAACCGGATATTGAAGTCACACTGACCCACAGGTTGACCCTGTAACACACAATTGACATTGTGAGCAAAGGAACACGCAGTGAAATAATCATGGGAACATCTTGTCACAAGTACTCAAAGATGTGAACTGCAAATACATGCTGGGGAAAAAAGCAGTCAACATTTATTTGCTGTTGGTTCATTGTTGTTGAATTATTTTGAAGCGGTTAACTTGACATCCAATAAACATGTTATATCTTAACAGTAAATGAGCACAGTAAGGTGGAATCAATTTTGCTTTGTTACTATGACAACACATTTTTCATGCTGTAATAACTGGATACACATGGTGGTACCTGCTCAGCACCAGCAACCTAAGCCATCTCAGATTTTCTACCAGCTAGGGCAAAACATTATTAGATGTTGTTAGTAAGGGTGTCAACTTTTTAGTGTCTCTGTACGCCTTCAAGTTGCCTCACCCTCTTCTTGCGCTTGACTGAGAGCAACAACAGTACCGCCATGCAGCACAAAGATTATATGGAGCTATGTCTCACTCTGTCACAAGACTAATGTTAGCGGCTTTAAATAGTCGGGATAGGATTAATTATATCTCACAGACAGTGTGAAATGCTCATTATAAACTCAAAGACATATCAGAAGTGTGTTCAATGGATTGAATGATTATGTTCTATTGTTTTTAGCGCAAAGTAGACAAACAAATGGCGTCACTTCTGTTGGTTTTGACCTACATTAAACTGACATTATACTATTACTGTATAACACATCTTTGCATTAATAAAGTGACATATTACATGCAGTAAATAACTTCAAATGATGTTGTATATTGATAATGTACGTGTATAAGACATACAGTATGTGATTCACTGTCAAGGAAGCCAATCAAAGCAAACATCTAAATGAGACAAATATAGACATCCATTTTCTACTGCTTGTCCCTCTCAGGGCCGATATATATTTGCTAAATATGTTATTTTAAACCACTATTAGTAACATATGCTAGCACTTTGATCGATGGGTGTTTTATTTGTTAATTATTTTTTGAAGCAGAAGTAAAGCAACTAGTCCAACATTAATTACTTTGCCAATTGCTTAGAAAAGTATTTTTTACTGTCACTTTCAGCATTTTACTGCAAATAAAGTGCAAAACAAAACAGACTGTCTGCCCAAGTCTGTTAAAAACAATAATGACTTTATTAAGCCACTTGTTTTGTTTATATCGGGTTTTTGCAGGTATCAGCTAATGTAATTAAAATCTTTTAATGCCACTTAAAACAAATGTAATGCCCATGCCTGACTGCAGACAGTTATTAAATGTATAGTCAAAAGCTTACAAATAGACAAAATTGATTGTTTTAATTGAGAACGTACAAAGGATGTGCCAGTCCACGCATCCGATGTTCAGTGTTAATCGGCCGTAGTTAGTCAATTAAAAAGTTTCGGCTGCCAATCATCACAATGTACTTCCAACCAAAATTATTAAATGCTTATATAACCAAAATAAATTGTGAATAACAATGTTTATTCCATCAATTGTATAGGCCTGTGTAACGGAGGCCAGCCAGCCAGTGTTCTGACCAAAAGTAGGGGCTTAACCAGGTGGATTACACCTTGGCCGATAATATTTTTTGCTGGACGATAAATTGTCCCACAAATTATTCCGATAAACAACATTATTGCCAGCATTATTTTGTGACGAAAGTAAGCACTAATGTATTCATAATACATAATAATAAGAATACGCTTTTGAAACACAATAAACGTATTTATAATTACCGTTTTATTGTTTTAACTAGCGATTAATTTGATAATCGATTAATCTGTCGATTATTGCTTTGATTAATCGATTAATAATCGGATAAAAGAGACAAACTACATTTCTATCCTTTCCAGTATTTTATTGGGGGGAAAAAACAGCACACTGGCACCATACTTATTTTGATTATTGTTTCTCAGCTGTTTGTACATGTTACAGTTTATAAATAAAGGTTTATTTAAAAAAAAAAAAAAAAATTGCCTCTGCGCATGAGCATAGCATAGATCCAACGAATCGATGACTAAATTAATCGCCAACTATTTTTACAATCGATTTTAATCGATTAGTTGTTGCAGCCCTAGTTTTAACTATTGCAACTGAAAGGTAAATAACTTAATTATCCTAAATAAGTAAACAACACACACTGATAATTTTGCCTCCCGTAGTTTTTGGTTAAATCATTTGTGTTTGTGTGTGCAAAGTAAAATAATGAAAGCACCAAAATAAAAGCAATACATTTGGAAAAACTTTGTAGAAAAATGTTTGTTCTCTTTGACAGTATTTGGAAGATACTTTTACGAAAATGTTATTTTTTAATTCTGTCTTCAAGTGGAATTCTACTGTGGAATAAATGTGCTCATGTGCTGAGAGCGATCCACTCTGCGCTCCCTTCCAAGGTTTCTCGTTGTCCCCATTGGGTTGAATTTTTTCTCGCCCTGATGTGGAATCTGTGGCTTGTGCAGCCCTTTGAGACAATTGTGATTAAGGGCTATATAAATAAACTTTGGTTGATTGATTGACACATAGCCAAGTTGATTATGTGCAGCTAAAAAAGATTTATCCCATCTATTTGGACTCTTGACTCAAACGTCATTGTTACATTTCAGAAGTGCTTCTGCTATAAATAAATGATAGTTGTGGTCCAATATGTAGCCTCCTATCTAGGATCAGCCATGTATGCAGCATCAAGTATGCCCTTCTATTGGCTTCATGCAAGATTCAGATTTATCTGCCTTTACATCTTGTTGGAATTGTACAAGACGTCAAGAATGATAAGGTCCCATTTACATCATGTCTAGGCAATCCTTATTTTGCCCCACTCAAAATCTGAAATGTCAGAATGTTCATATATCAATTCAAACAAAAAACGATTCCATTGACCGGTTTGAGCCAAACACCTTCCCTCGACATTAATACCCCCATCCATTTTTTTGCTTAACCTTGCTTTCATGGTGTCAAGTTATATATGTACAGTGTGTACTTCTCAGTAAGTAAGTGTGTATTTTAATAAGCCCCAATCTAAATAGAGCTGCACTCCTCTATTTTCGATGGCCTACGGATCAATAGCCACCAATCTACACTACCGTTCAAAAGTTTGGGGTCACATTGAAATGTCCTTATTTTTGAAGGAAAAGCACTGTACTTTTCAATGAAGATAACTTTAAACTAGTCTTAACTTTAAAGAAATACACTCTATACATTGCTAATGTGGTAAATGATTATTCTAGCTGCAAATGTCTGGTTTTTGGTGCAATATCTACATAGGTGTATAGAGGCCCATTTCCAGAAACTATCACTCCAGTGTTCTAATGGTACAATGTGTTTGCTCATTGGCTCAGAAGGCTAATTGATGATTAGAAAACCCTTGTGCAATCATGTTCACACATCTGAAAACAGTTTAGCTCGTTACAGAAGCTACAAAATTGACCTTCCTTTGAGCAGATTGAGTTTCTGGAGCATCACATTTGTGGGGTCAATTAAACGCTCAAAATGGCCAGAAAAAGAGAACTTTCATCTGAAACTCGACAGTCTATTCTTGTTCTTAGAAATGAAGGCTATTCCACAAAATTGTTTGGGTGACCCCAAACTTTTGAACGGTAGTGTATATCAGCACAGAGTGAGCAAGAATGTAGCGACTTGGTTGCATTAGTATTCTGCTTGGTACCTGGAGAAAAGGTCAGCACTCCAGAGCTTTTGAAGGGAATTATTGGCTGTGGGAGGGGGAAAATGATTTTTGGTGACAGTGCATGAGGAGGTGGGTGGGCAGTCGCCGGTTAGAATAAAATGTTGCAAGTTAATTGTTTGTCTGGTACGTCTTTTTTAGATTGTGAATGGACAATTGAAGACATGTCCTTGATTGAACATTAGGGAAATTAACAATCACTTTCAGGCATGTGAGCACCCTTTGAGGAAAAAAAGAGGAAAACCGACATTTACATGTCCCATGTAAAGTACCACAAAATGTATATATTTTTTTTAGTCGATAATTTAACAACATTAATATTATTGAAAATGTAATGTAAAATTCTGTAACATGCATGCAAAAAACTCAGAAAACCTTTCCCATTTGGCAACTCTATATTAGATTTGGTTGATATTAGCACTTCAGTCATCAACAATTGCATCATCTGAGAAATGGACATTGAAACAGTGTAGGTCTGACTTGGTAGGATATGTACAGCGAGCAGTGAACATAGTGAGTTCAGAAAGCATAAGAACAAGTATATACATGTGATTATTTACATTTGATTATTTACAGTCCGGGGAGGTGGGATGTGGAGGGGGGAGGGTGTTAGTCTAGGGTTGAAGTTGCCTGGAGGTGTTCTTTTAGTGTGGTTTTGAAGGAGGATAGAGATACACTTTCTTTTACACCTGTTGGGAGAGCATTCCATATTGATGTGGCATAGAAGGAGAATGAGTTAAGACCTTTGTTAGATTGGAATCTGGGTTTAACGTGGTTTGTGGAGCTCCCCCTGGTGTTGTGGTTATGGCGGTCATTTACGTTATGGAAGTATAGCGGATTTTTATAGACTAGGCTCAGTGCAAGTTGTTTTACTCTGTCCTCCACCCTGAGCCAGCCCACTTTGGAGTGAGGTGTGATCTGGGGTGGAGGTCAGAAGTAACCTAGCTTGTTCTGGGATGTTTGGAGTCTAAATTTGAGGGTTTTGGAGGTGCTAGGGTACCAGGAGGTGCAAACGAAATCAAAAAAGGGTTGAATGAGAGTTCCCGCTAGAATCTTCATGGTGCTTTTGTTGACCAGAGAGGAGATTCTGTAGAGAAATCTTGTTCGTTGGTTGACCTTTTTGATTACCTTGGTTGCCATTTTATCACAGGAAAGATTAGCCTCTAGAATGGAACCTAGGTAGGTGACCTCATCTTTCCTGGTAATAACAATGTCACCCACTTTAATAGTGAAGTCACTGACTTTCTTAAGGTTGATTTGGGACCCAAATGGGATGGATTCCGTTTTACCCAAGTGTATGGATAGCTTATTGTCAGCGAGCCAGGTGCAAATTCTACAGAGTTCAGCACTGAGGATTTTTTCCATCTGTGACTTGTCCTTGCCGGATACCAGCAGGGCCGAGTCATCCGCAAACAGGAACAATTCACAGTCGCATGCTGATGACATGTCGTTTACATATATTAGGAACAGTAAAGGCCCTAGTATACTGCCTTGGGGGACTCCACAGCTTACTGAGAGGGGGGGGAGACACGTAAGATTGCATCCAGCTCGATGAGGTTTTATCAAATCCGATTGCTCTGAGCTTATCCAATAGTATAGCGTGGTTAACGGTGTCAGAGGCCTTCTGAAGGTCCAGCATGACCATGCCGCAGTATTTGCCCGCGTCCACCTCATGTTTGATGTGGTCGCTCAGATAGAGAAGGCATGTGTCAGTGGAGTGGTTAGTTCTGAAGCCGGTTTGGAATTTGTACATGAGTTTTTTAGTGGCAAGGTATCTATCGACCTGTTCATAAACTTTTTTTTCCATTACTTTCGAAACGGAACTGATAATAGAAACAGGTCGGTAGTTACCAGGTTCTAATTTGCTTCCTTTTTAAAAAAGTGGAGTTACTCTTGCTATTTTGAAATCTTTTGGTACTTGGCCTTGTTTAATTGAGAGGTTTAATATGTGTGTGGTGATTGGGGCAATGGTGGTGGCAGAGTCCCTGAGGAATCTGGAGGGGATATTGTCAAGGCCGGTGGCCTTGTTTAGGTGGAGCGTGCTCAATTTTTTAAGCATCTCCTCAGCTGGGCGGCGCATTATTTTAAAAAACGCATCACCACGTTTGCTTTTTTTCCCTTCATCACTGATTTTTGATCACTGCATGTCACACCAGATGCTGGCGATGCTGTGTCGCTATGTAAAAGCGCCAACAGTTGTGGCAATGTGAAGGGTTTCCTTGTAAAATGTAAAGGTGGATGCAGTAAAAATACCACATATTCTTTTGGGTTCTGAAACTATGCCGGACCTCTGTGTAAACAAACTACAAAGCATTCTTGGAGAAAAATCTGGTATCATGTCCCATACATTCAGCTCCATCTGTCAGTTGTGTCATCGGGACAGTGCAAGATGTAAGTGTGGATGATTGCAGATGACTGTCCACGCCTCAGAAAAACAAGACAAATGCAGCTGACAAGCATCAAACGTTACAGAGAGTAAGGATTGCTTTGAATAATTGATAGCTGCAACCTGAAAATAGAACAATGTCCCTTTGGCCAATGAACCATTGAAAAGTGCAGGCATGAAACATGTACTGTACCTAAAAACTTCTATCCGAAATTAAAGAAACTTTACTTTTGTTTTTATCTTACACCGTTAGTATTAGGACTTCAAACATTTGTACAGATTGGAAGTAGCAGAACAAACATACATCTTAGCGTGTTACATAAATCTTGCATAAAAGATGTTGTGGTTAGATTCAGAGTACATCTAGAATCTAAATATATAGCGCACATTAAATGTTAAACATCTAAGTGGTGTAGAAACACAAGTTAAACCTTTTTCAAAGAGAGGACGCCACAGCAAGCAATTTGAGCAAAAAACAGTCAGAAGCCGTTTTTATTGTCGGTGATATTTTGGGATGAATTGTGGCTAACAACGCTGATGACATCTCAAACGAGTCTAGTTGGTCTCCAGAGAACTTAACACCGTCTAAATAAGTCAGCCACACACATACCAGCAATAGCATTTATTCTGTAGGAATTTCCAAGTCAATTTTCTTTGAGGTCCTATATTCCAGGAGGACTGTTATGTCATTTGTTATTACTGCTGTTTTATGTTTTCATCACTAAAATTGGAAATGTAATTCGGGTTTTCCCCAATGGTGTTGAACACTGTATATTTCTACGAGTCTAGATTTTCAGAACAATCTTAATATATAAAGAGTTTTATATTCAACTCGGGCTTTCCTCAGAGGACACCCTGTGTTCAGCTGCACAATCTACTCCAGCGCAATATACGTTTTTATTGTGGAACCTCTCTGCCGTTGGTAAAATATATTTTGTGTATACAGATATAGACTTACAGCTTATAGTCGACATGTTTTTATACTGTGAAAGCTTGATCTACTGTTCCTGCTACAATAAAAAAAAATGGGCTTTGCATTTTAAAACATTGGTCACATAAGACCATTTTTATTTGGGTTTTAAAACTGGTTAAAACTTTCTTTTTACCATGTAAAGTAAAGATAAATATATCTACATATTGTTTTGGATTCATAACGTAACATAACATTACATATCATAAGATAACATGTACACTCAAAGGGTTTGTGCTTTCTTGCCATTGCTGGCCATGCATTATTATATGAAATTGACTGTCAAGTTTTACATACATTTTTTGTGGCGGCCCACCATGAATAAATTTGGGCTTCCAAAAATAAATAATATATAATAAATACATTTTTTGTGAGTGGAAATGCATTTGCAGTTGTATGTCATTTGTTTTATTGTTTATATTGTAGAACTTTTAAACGATTGGCTAAGGCTAAGTTTCGTTAGCCTGCCAATGTGATGTTCCATTGTATTTTAGCATTAGGCTAGTGGCTTTAGTGCCAATCTTTATCCTGTATGGCTGCATTGCTTTTCTTAGTCTGTACCAAGCTGCATTGGCAATTAACTTGATTCTTATATGAATGTGTACTTCATGTGTATAATTATGTACTTTCCTTTGTGTGCTTAGTTTTACAGTAGCTTCATTTTGGAGACTATGAATAAACAACCTTAAGTTGGAAGTATTTTTTCATCCTTATTTAGGAGTTTAACTATCTGTCAAACAAAATTACAACATTCAGTGAGGGCAGAAAAACATACGTAAACAAACAGGGGTGTCGAAAGTGCGGCCCGATACAATGTAACAAAAAAAGATATATTAATACAATAAATAGTAATAAAACAAAGCTTTTTCTTAAATATATGCATGATATTTCTTAGCGTTTAAAAAAAATGCATGTACCATAGCCATAGCAAATTAGATGACAACATTTTGTTACCACTGCGGCCCCGCCCGCACAAATAGATTGCAGTTCTTTGGGAAACACTGCTTTCACATGCTTTAATTACTGTCAGCATCAGTAATTTATTGCAGATTAAAATGTCAGATTTTACCAAATATTAGACAGCTATTAAAGGACTACTTAAACCCACTACTACCGACCACGCAGTCTGATAGTGTATACAGCAGTGGAGGCTCCTCCATAGAGGTGGAGGAGGCCTGGCCTCCCCAATAATTTGAGAGAAGAGAGAGATTTAAAAAAAACAATAAATATATTTATTTTATTTATTTATTTTAACAAAAAACATATTTTTTATTTTTTATATTCATATTATTTTAGTTTTGTTCATAAATCTAAATGTTCCCATGGCTAAAACCCAATATTGCAATTGTAAAGCAACAGGCCAGATTTCCCTATCAGTTTGTATTAAGGGAGGCCAGGCCTCCCCTAGGAAATTAGCTTCTCATAGAAGTCAATGTAATGCATGCTTTTTCATGCCAATATGTGATTGGCCAGATCACTGAAAATGGGTGGGCAACGGAGGCCTGGCCTCACCATGCATTGTGTCCAGGGCTGAAAGATTGACATTTTGTTCGTCCAATCACATGCTACTGGTTCATTTGGAATCAATCCTTTCCTTTCCTAATCAACACAGAAGCCATTTTGAGAATTCGCCAGCCACTTCAGTCAAACAAACACTCGCCATAGTGGCTACGAGTGTCCTATCAACTTGTGCTTTTCAGGAAATTTAGAGAACACCCCTGGCTATCATCCGTGAAGTTTATAGCTCATATAGCCAAATACTTTTGCTTAAAACGACCTCGGAAATCGGCGAGATTCTGGCGCAATTTGAGATCTTTTGTACTTTTTTTTTAATTGTTGAAGGGAAACAAAAAGCAGAGACAAGACCGTTTTTGCAATCAACGTTACAGTTTTTTTTTAATCTGGGGATGGATGGCTGAGTTGGACACGTTCTGGATCCACACGACCTGTGAGTATTCTCACTACTTTGCTCTCAAGAAATTGCAGTACAATCTGAATTACTTTTTGGATGAACTGGGTGTCTACCAGTGTTACACCACTAGTTCTCAGTAGTAATAACACTCCATTTTGTCTGTGTTTCTCAGCAGATAAAGCCAACTGGAACCATATTTTTACATATTTTATATTAAATATATTGAATAAAACTACATATGATAAAGAAAGTGTTATCTTATCTTTTTTATATGCTAAACTTGATTAAATTGGTGATTACATGTTGAAGCTGTAGAAGAATGAAAAATGTAAGCTAAACAAAATTGTTTTTAACTACATAATTAAAATTCCTGCCTTTTACACATGTTCACTTGGCGTTTATATAACATCCAAATGTCATTTCTCAGCTTAATTATCAGGCAGGCTCATAGACTTACAGCAATGTAATTTCTTCAGGAAGGCACAAGGCTAAGCTCTGCACAATGAATTGCATCAGCAAGAACTTTCTGACTGTAGCTTACACTCCAAATAGTATGCCTTTGGCCAGCACAAAGACAGATAAGAGAACAGGGAACATTCCATCGCGAGTGAAGTGAGCAAGCGGAAAAAAATGGCCTCCTCAATTCTGGAAGTCACCAGCCTCCACTGGTATACAGTATATCAAAGATGAAATCTTAACATTGCAACACATGCCAATACAATTTTAAATTTTGTGCGAAATATCTTGCTGAAAACGTCTCGGTATGATGACGCCTGCGCGTGACGTCACGGATTGTAGAGGACATTTTGGGACAGCATTGTGGTCAGCTATTAAGCCGTCTGTTTTCATCGCAAAATTCCACAGTATTCTGGACATCTGTGTTGGTGAATCTTTTGCAATTTGTTCAATGAACAATGGAGACAGCAAAGAAGAAAGCTGTAGGTGGGAAGCGGTGTATTTCGGCCGGCTGCAGCAACACAAAAACAGCCGATGTTTCATTGTTTACATTCCCGAAAGATGACAGTCAAACTTTACCATTGGCCTGTGGAGAACTGGGACAACAGAGACTCTTACCAGGAGGACTTTGAGTTGGATACGCAGACGCGGTGCCGTGAGTACGCAGCTGCGGCTTCCAAACATTTGATCGCTTGCCCGTACGTGCGTGCCGCTATGTGCATGTCACGTACGTAACTTTGGGGACTTTGGGGAAATATACAGTATGTGCTGTATGAACTTTGGGGAGGTGAACGGTACTTTGGGCTGTGGGATTGAGTGTGTTGTGCGGGTGTTTGTTATGCGGGATTAATTTGTGGCATATTAAATATAAGCCTGGTTGTGTTGTG
The DNA here is from genome assembly GCF_033978785.1 of Entelurus aequoreus. Classification (NCBI taxonomy): domain Eukaryota; kingdom Metazoa; phylum Chordata; class Actinopteri; order Syngnathiformes; family Syngnathidae; genus Entelurus; species Entelurus aequoreus. Next base: position 20,793,168 of record NC_084753.1, on the reverse strand, counting down.
GCTAATATAGTATATATATGTCTTGTGTTTATTTACTGTTTTAGTCATTCCCAGCTGAATATCAGGTCCCACCCGCCTCTCACAGCATCTTCCCTATCTGAATCGCTTCCACTGCCCTCTAGTCCTTCACTCTCACTTTCCTCATCCACAAATCTTTCATCCTCGCTCAAATTAAGGGGGAAATCGTCGCTTTCTCGGTCCGAATCGCTCTCGCTGCTGGTGGCCATGATTGTAAACAATGTGCAGATATGAGGAGCTCCACAACCGGTGACGTCACGCGCATATCGTCTGCTACTTCCGGTACAGGCAAGGCTTTTTTTATCAGCGACCAAAAGTTGCGAACTTTATCGTCGATGTTCTCTACTAAATCCTTTCAGCAAAAATATGGCAATATCGCGAAATGATCAAGTATGACACATAGAATGGACCTGCTATCCCTGTTTAAATAAGATAATCGCATTTCAGTAGGCCTATAATGCAAGGTGACCATTTTTTGCAAAAAATATTTTCAAGACAAAAACAACATTATCTTACCTTATTTAACTATAAACAGTGAAAATGTAAAAAAGGATAGGTTAGCTCAGGGGTCGGGAACCTTTTTGGCTGAGAGAGCCATGAAAGCCAAATATTTTAAAGTGTATTTCCGTGAGAGCCATATAATATGTTTTAACACTGAATACAACTAAATGCGTGCATTTTTAAGTAAGACGAACATTTTTAGAGTATAATAAGTATCTTATTCTTTTTAATAACATTGTTATTCTGAAACTAACCAATAATAAACAAAATACTTCTTAATATTAATGCGACTTCTTAAACTGGTGCGGCAGAAAATGGATGGATAGATTAAAATGCATGAGAATGTTTTATATTTTGAACGTTGTTTTTAACACCGTGATTACCAGCGGAATTAATCATTACTTATGGTGTTAAGCAATGTCAGCTAAGATTTATCTGAGAGCCAGATCCAGTCATCAAAGAGCCACATCTGGCTTGAGAGCCATAGGTTCCCTACCCCTGGGTTAGCTGCTAGACAGTTATTTGATGACTCTGCTTCATTATTATTTTGAAATAAGGTTCAGAACTCTTCCCCCAGCCCCCGTTTTTAGAATAGAATAGAATATATCGTTATTGTCATTGTACATTGTACAACGAAATTGTAAGCAAAACTAATTTAGTGCAAATTCATAACACATAAAACCATAAGAACATAGATAAAGAGATAAAAAGACATAAAAATAGCAAGCACACAGCTCACATGCACAGTCATTATTGTCGTCTTGTGTTCAGCGACACTATTGCTCTTGGGTAAAAAGTGTTCTTAAGTCTGTTTGTCCGGCATTTTATTGTCCTGTATCTCCTGCCCGAGGGCAGCAGTTCAAAAAGCTTATGTCCAGGGTGAGATGGGTCCCTTATGATGTTTTGGGCCTTTTTGAGGCACCTGGCACTGTACAGTTCATCTAGGGAGGTGCCAGTTAGGTACTAACTCATTCAGTTAGTACCTAACTGAATGAGTTTCCTAACCTTTGAGCGTGTCTATGTGTCGCGGCTCCATGTCCTCAATTGATTGGAAGCTATTTATTGGTTTGCATGTGTAAAACATTTTATTTTGCATAGTTTGTGCTGGAAAAAAAATCGATTCCCATCCAAAGGGGGATTCTTATTCATTCCAATTCTAAATCAATTCATAATTTAAAAAATCTAATTAATTTAAAGAATCAACTTTTCAAAAAGAGTTTTTTAGGCAATCTCCGTGCTTACTCGCTGCACTTGTACATCATACTTCAGCAGGTTTTATTTGATTATAATTTGCATACTAAATTGTATATTGTAATAATTGGTTTGAATTGAGAATTGAGTTCAATTGAGAATCGATTCTGAATTCAAACAACTCACCAAGAATCAGGATCAATGAGTTGTTTTAAGATTCTCATCCCTAATTTTGCTAACTTTTTCTCTGGGAAAACATATTTATATTTAGGTCAATTGCTTGTATTCCACCACGTGACTTCTTTCCAGAAGTGAAAAAAAGCGGTGGTCAACCAAGCCAAGATGTCTCTTGTGCAGCAAGCAGTGCGCTAACCCTCTGAGTAGGCAAAGGGCCAAGCTCTTTCCACTAAAAGCAGATACGAGCAAAAAATCAAACCATGCAATGGAACAGATCCCTATACTTTATCAAAAAAAGATTTGTCAAGTGATATCAAGTATTATCCGTCGTTGGAGTTCCCAGACATATCGATCTCGTGCGCCAGACGTCTGTTTGCATGACAAAACAGATGAAAACCTGGAAAAGCATTATGGTCTACAACTTTGTTGTGTGTGACTGGGTCAAGGAAATTGGTATAAAGACACGGATTAATATGCATTTTTTTGCTCGGGTAAGGTGCATTTTTTAATTTAACTTTGTGTCTTGCGAGGACGCGTCCATGTAAACAAACAGTGACTACTAACACCCGACAACCCGACTGCATATCCTTTTAACACACTATTACTGAATCATCACCATATTTCATTTTTGTCCTGTTGACATACAGTATGTACTCTGACACATTTGTGTAAAAAATAATACAAAGGGATCTCCGTGAGGTAAAAAAAATAAAATAGAGTAATTGAAAAATATCAGCTGGGGGTAATGGGGGCCCTTTTGGGGTTTAGGGGAATCCGCCCCCTGAAGTTGAAGAAATGTTAAACTTTTTAAGATGCTTTGGAAGGCATTTTCAACTTAGAATTTATGTAAAAATGCAATTTCAAGAAAATAGCCCTACGGCCAGTGTTTTCATGTATGAAAAAATGAATTTGAAGTTCCAAAAACATTTAAGAATAATGACATAAATTATATGTAATTGTAAAAACTCCCCAGTCAAAGGAATTGGGTAGAACCCCAGCCGCTACGCCAAGAAAACAATCTGACTCGAACAATACGCATTGTTTTAGCAGTTTTATACAGACATCGAAAAAAATTACCATAATCTAGAACAATAGTGGAATTCCGCTAAATAGAGAGCATCTGGCATCCCTTTAAACAAGAGGGGAGACGTCAAAGTACCTTACCTGACAAAGTATCATTGACCTTGACGTTCTGGTTTCTGTTTGTTAAAAATCTAAATGCTAATAATAATATCAAGATAATATTTCAAAGGGAAATTTTAAGCGTTAAAAGTATATCAAACAAACCTTTAACAAAGTGAGCACTGAAAACTTGTGCGTTCTTCGACTCTGCTCCGTTGGACTGGGTGCATGCCACTTTTTTCGTCGTCTTTTGTAAAACCTTGCATTCTCCCGCTCTTCTAGATAACTTCTCGAGTAACTCTGAAGAAATGTTTATCCTTTTCGCGATTTGAACAGTTCGTAGAGCCAAAAACAAGGCAACCATAGGGCATTTTCTTCAAGAGAGGCTAAATGGCGCCTAGTACCCATTGAGAACAGACACTGGCTTGACCACCACATACAGTCGTGGTCAAAAGTTTACAAACACTTGTAAAGAACATAATGTCATGGCTGTCTTGAGTTTCCAATCATTTCTACAACTCTTTTTTTTTGTGATAGAGTGATTGGAGCACATACTTGTTTGTCACAAAAAACATTCATGAAGTTTGGTTCTTTTATGAATTTATTATGGGTCTACTGAAAAAGTGACCAAATCTGCTGGGTCAAGTATACATACAGCAATGTTAATATTTGGTTACATGTCCCTTGGCAAGTTTCACTGCAATAAGGCGCTTTTGGTAGCCACCCACAAGCCTCTGGCAAGCTTCTGGGTGAATGTTTGACCACTCCTCTTGACAAAATTGGTGCAGTTCAGCTAAACTTGTCGGTTTTCTGACATGGACTTGTTTTTTCAGCATTGTCAACGTGTTCTCAATGGGGTTTAAGTCAGGTCTTTGGGAAGGCCCTTCTAAAACCTTAATTCTAGCCTGATTTTGCCATTCCTTTACCACTTTTGATGTGTGTTTGGGGTCATTGTCCTGTTGGAACACCCAACTGCGCCCAAGACCCAACTTCCGGGTTGATGATTTGGAGGTAATCCTCCTTTTTCATTGTCCCATTTACTCTCTGTAAAGCACCAGTTCCATTGGCAGTAAAACAGGCCCAGAGCATAATACTACCACCACCATGCTTGACGGTAGGAATGGTGTTCCTGGGATTTAAGGCCTCACATTGTCTCCTCCAAACATATTGCTGGGAATTGTGGCCAAACAGCTCAATTTTTGTTTCATCTGACCACAGAACTTTTCTCCAGAAGGTCTTATATTTGTCCATGTGATCAGCAGCAAACTTTAGACAAGCCTTAAGGTGTCGCTTCTGGAACAAGGGCTTCCTTCTTCCATGGTAGCCTCTCAGTCCATGGCGATGCAAAACACGCTTGACTGTGGACACTGACACCTAGGGATGATGTTCGAAACCGGTTCTCCCGGTTGTTCAATAAGAAAAGACCCGATTCCATGGACTCAAATCCCTTTTTGAGAACCGGTTCCCGTTATCGAGGCCACTATAGTAAAGAAAATGAGTCGGTTCTTTATTCGAATCCTTGGGAACGAATCCCTTCCCACAGGAAATGCCCTGTGTCGGCAATGTTATGCCCATTTGATTGTAGACTCTTACTGACACCTTGTGGCGATAGGAAAATACTACGCGTCACTGGTTTGGGCTCTTCCGGGTTGGTGACGTCAGTTCAGTTCATGAGACAATTGAGAAGTAGACAAGTTGTGTTAGCTCTTACAAGCCTTGGAAAAGATAAGTCCGTAAGTAAACTGTTTAACTTGTTTATGTAACGTTGTTTATTGAAAAACGATTTTTGTGCACTGTTTCAATGGATGTTTTGAGGACTTAAAATGGCTGCCAGTCTTGTATTTCCACCATCAAAATAGTTTCAACACTCAGAAGTATTTGTTTGATGATAGTACTGTATATTTGTGTGAAGCTAATATTTACATATTGTGTATTAAATTTCAGTATGTTAATTGAATCACATAGCTTATACATTTGTCATTGTGTGTATTTCAGTAAAAAAAAACAAAAAAACAACAGTCCAGTGCAAGACAAAAGTAAAGATAGGAAAAGACAAAGCAAGATCAACAACAATAAAGAGCCTAAATCGATTAATCTGCTTTGGAACTTTATTAGACGTCTTGGATTGTTTGTTAGCTGTCTGCCTGTGTGTGTAGTTAGTATGTTCCAATAGCAGCAGAAGTGCACTTTTTGGAGAGCTGTATTATTTTCAGTTTTGTGCCCAAGAGACTATATTATTATTTATACACCTATAGTGATCACAGGGACAGGTTGTTTTTGTGTTACTGTATATATTTGTTTTTCTGAATAATCCCACTTAATATACTTTGGGTGACAAGAGTCAATATTTTTTTTTTTTTTTTTTTTTTTAGGGGGGTAACAGTCAATATTTATTAATTAATTTATTTTATTTTTTTGTCTTATAAAATAAAAGTGAGCTTTTGTTAAACAAATATTGTGGTTTTTCCATATACAACAACCTATCTGGATTCGATAAGAGAATCGATAAGGAATCGGTTCGATAAGAGGATTTGATAATGGGCTCGAACTCTATAATTTTTTATCAAACATCATCCCTATTGACACCTGTGTTCCAGCAGCTTCCAATTCATTGCAGACCTGCTTTTTGGTGGTTCTCGGTTGACTTTTGATCATCCAGACCAATTTTCTCTCAGCAGTAGGTGATAGCTTGCATTTTCTTCCTGATCATGGCAGTGACAAAACTGTGCCATGCACTTTATACTTACAATTGTCTACACAGTTGCTCTTGGGACCTAAAGCTGTTTTGAAATGGCTCCAAGTGACTTTCCTGACTTGTTCAAGTCAATGATTTGTTTTTTCCGATCTGTGCTGAGTTCCTTTGACTTTCCCATTGTCGCGTTTGTAACCGAGTCTAATGACTGCATCACATGAGGCCTATTTAAATGGTCAACAGGTGTCGTCAATCATAAACACTCACATGAAGTTAAGTGGCCATGCCATGAAGCTAATTTGATTTAAATGTAACTTTTCTACATCACTAAAAGAATCCCACTACCATGGTTCTGCTTCTTTTGCTGCAAACAGCTTGGTTGTTGCATTAGGTCATGGAACCGAGCAGGTGGTATTATCTCCATCTCGCTACACTCTGTGGATGAGGCCTGAGTACCAAGAGACACTCCACCAGAGATAATGAAGAAGGCTAATAATGGCCAACGAGGATCAATACAACAGCGACGTCGCAGCAGCTTGCGGGAGTCATGTAGAGCTGCAAACCTCTGCCATACATCTTACAAAAGCCATTCCCCTCACAGCGGCGTCTTCACTCAGCCACATGCTCAGGTGATCGATGGGGAAAAAGGGGAGACTTGACCAGTCAATGTCACCTCCCCCAGTTTCATCCTCAGAGATATTTATCAGCTTTCTTTGCGGAAAGGGAGCAGTGGCTTGCTAAGTGGCTGATTGTAAGCACATTCGCTTCTGTGCTTGTCTGACTGCTGTTAGCAGAATACAGATTTGTTGAGAGGGATGAATTAATATACAGATTGGAGGCGTGTGAACCGCCTTGTTATGTCCCAGCTGGTTCAGAATAGACTGAGCGTAGCCAAAATATGGCAACCGAAGATACACCGCCCGTATGGTTCAATTCTTACTAAACTGTATGGAGCTTGATAAATGTAAGTATCGCATTCTAATTACAGTTAAACGATAGACGGTGGACTTGAGGAAAACTAGCAGGAAGGCTGGACTAGACTATGCCGTGTTGAATAATGCAGAACCTATTCAGAGGAACTGATCGGCAGCAAGCTGTCAATGAATTTGAATGTTCACGTTTGATGTGTCCACATTCACCCATCCCCAAAGACATGCTTCCGGGAATAGGTTGATTGGCAACACTAAATTGGCCCTAGTGTGTGAATGTGAGTGTGAATGTTGTCTGTCTATCTGTGTTGGCCCTGTGATGATGTGGCGACTTGTCCAGGGTGTATCCCGCACCCCCCACGACCCTGAAAGGGACAAGCGGTAGAAGATGGATGGATGGATGGACGTTTGATGTGTCCATCCATCCATTTTCTACCGCTTGTCCCTTTTGGGTGACGGGGGGTGCTGGAGCCTATCTCAGCTGCATTCGGGCGGAAGGCGGGGTACACCCTGGACAAGTCGCCACCTCATCACAGGGCCAACACAGATAGATAGACAACATTCACACTCACATTCAGACACTAGGGACAATTTTTTTAGTGTTGCCAATCAACCTATCCCCAGGTGCATGTCTTTGGAGGTGGGAGGAAGCCGGAGTACCAGGAGGGAACCCACGCAGTCACTGGGAGAACATGCAAACTCCACACAGAAAGATCCCGAGACCGGGATTGAACTCAGGACTACTCAGGACCTTCGTATTGTGAGGCACATGAACTAACCCCTGTTCCACCGTGCTGCCCCGTTTGATGTGCCATTCTCGTCAATTTAAATCCATCCATTGATTCATTTTCTACCGCTTGTCCCTTACGGGGTCATGGGAGGGCTGGAGCCTATCTGAGAAAATTGGTAAAAATAACATCTAATCAATTTCATAGCAGTTTATGGATTTAATAATACATTGTAAGGTTTCACTTGCGCGAAAGGCAGCGTACACACTGGACAAGTCGCCACCCCATCGCAGGGCCCAAACAGACAGACAAGCATTCACACTTACATTCAGCGGCATGGCGTAGTGGGTTGAGCGCCCGTGTCAGAAACCTGAGGGTTGCAGGTTCGCTCCCCGCCTCTTACCATGCCGTTGTGTCCTTGGGCAGGACTCTTCACCCTTGCCCCCGGTGCCGCTCACACCGGTGAATGAATGTTGAATGAATGATAGGTGGTGGTCGGAGGGGCCGTAGGCGCAAATTGGCAGCCACGCTTCCGTCAGTCTACCCCAGGGCAGCTGTGGCTATGAAAGTAGCTTACCACCACCAGGTGTGAATGAATGATGGGTTTTTAACATGTAAAGCGACTTTGGGTACTTAGAAAAGCGCTATATAAATCCCAGGTATTATTATTATTATTATTCAGAAACTAAACCATTCAACCTAATTCCTGGATTATCGACGTTACCTTTGACTATTGACAGACAAGTCAATGTAAATTCCATACACATTGAACTACAATTCTCTCTGCCTTGTTCAAAGTAGGTCAATCAATGAACATGTCTATTGCTAGACCGCAGTGCTCATGGCCTGCTCTCAATAGGGATCATTTCTTCTGTCTGAGCATTTGATGGGCAGAGTTTATAAAAAAAAAACAAACTCTAATCTATATTTAGACCACACTTTTTGTGGACATTATTCCTATAAAGTTACTTAATACTTTATTCTAAATACTTAAATACTGTACATTTTCAAGAATGTTGAAATCGTACAGTACTGTCTCATATGAAGTAGGTTCAATCCTTTTTTTTCCTGGAAAAAAGTCAGGAAAAAGATACACTTCAGATACAAAGTATTGTATCTGAAGTGAATTTTTCACTTCAAATACAATATCAATATTGGATCTTGAGTGTTGGCCGATACCCGGATTTCAGCAGGAATTATAATACATACTTGAATCATTTTGTAGTGTGGAATGTTAGAAAAGGTTTGATCAAGTGAAATTAGTCAGAGAAAAATGGTAGGTATAAAAACACTTCACATATTTATAAGTGGAGTGTTAATTTGAGTTTATTATTATTATTTGATACTTGTTTATATTGACAAATGTCAATGTTTTAGACTGCAATATTGTTCAATTCAAGAAATGATTACGTACTGTTAGCTTGTGTGCCATTGTAGCTGCTCACTTCTAGTAGCCTAAAGCGTACTATATTTACCTTTTGTAAATTGCTTCAATTCAATATGAGGAAAGATAAAACCAGTGCAGTTAACGAACACGCTTCAGGACTGCTTGTATCGGAACTTATATCGGAGATTTTAGATGCACACCGCTGTCATCCGATACATTTTTTAAATTTTTTTTACTAATATCGAACTGATATCATATGTGAATAACAGATCGAAACACCCCAAGTTCCTATATGCAAAAAATAAGGGACACTAAGCAACTTCTGCCAAAGCGAGCGTGAGCTTTTTTTCTGTTATTCAGACACAAAAACACACACACCATTGACAGAGCTTGGAAAAGTGTCTCAAATGTTCGTTAGTCAGGTTAGTAATGATGCTGATTTTAAGACAATGGTAGTCAATGAAGCAGAGTCATCAAACAATTGTGGAGCAGCTAAGAAATATGATTAATAAAATATGATGAATGAAACATAATTTCAATGATATCAAAATCATGGTTTGAATAAAATATTTGATTTTGTCTTCATATATTTCCAAAATGCTCTATTGAAAAGGTAGTGTTGTCTCATATTTGGGTAAATATGGTACCTAATCATTGTCTGTATAATTAGGAACATTTTTATTATGGCAACAGTTTGACCTAGTGTGCTTTATTTCTATTATATTGACTTTAGAGGTTACATTGAATCTCAAAATACATTGACGTTTTAGAAAAGAACCACTACTCACATTGAATTTGATGATGTCGTATATCAAATAGCGTGGGACGGGCTGGCCATTCACCTTGTCAATAATCATCTCCTGCAGAGGCAAAGACAAAAACAGTCCAGTGAAGACACAGCCATGCATGGAGTAGTGTACTCCTAAAAAACAGTGTATGTATGGACAGTATGTACGGAATATATACACTATACAATTCAGATATGAAACATATGTGCAAGACAGCGCCCGTTCGGAGCAGGAAGGGACAGGCGCGTTCTCCCCAGGCGAAGTGTGTTCAGAGTGGCCGATGGGCATTAGGAGAGATGTACAGTACAGCAAGGAATTGGGCGTGTGTGCATGTGGGCTCGGGTCAAGCAATGAAGGAATGTGAGGCAGGAATAGAACGCAAGTATAAATTATGCAACGCTCTCGAGTTGAGAGTCAGGTGAATCAGTGATGGATGACACCAAGCAGACAGGTGATGGTGTGCAAAAGACGACAAAGATGGGCATGGCCCTAAAGGCTTTGCAAGGAACTTCAAATATTTAAAGGGTAGTAACTTCTGTTTGCAGTTGGTGGTTGCATATAAGAAACTGAACATATTGGTAAGACATGACCATTTCACTTCCTTAAAAATAAATCTATTTAGGACTGCAGCTAATGATTATTTTAGTAATTGAGTACTATACAGACTAGTTTGTTCTGGGGATGTTCCAAACAGGGATTAATGCGTCATTAATACCGATCATCCATGGGTGAGATCGGTTGATACTAATATCAATCACATGTATTAACTGTAAAATGTGTAATTTATTTATGGCCAGTTTTATTGACAGTTTAACAATATCAACCCAACATTTACACTAGTTCCTTATTCTCCTGTATTGAGCCAAAGAAAGTCAATAGGATACAATAACTAAATAAAAGCAAAAACTGCTATCAATAACTCTTTGAAATAATGTTGTCTTCAATGTCCTTTTGTTTACAGGGAGTCATTTTCTGAATTTGTAAACATTCCCAAAAACAAAACAAAAAATGATTTTGAGAAAATAAAGACAATGACCTACTAGGGTTGTACGGTATACCAGTACTCGTATTTTACCGTGATACTGATGAATCAAATTTGGTACTATACCGCCTCTAAAAAGAAGACATGGCTAGCTAGCTAGCAGTTAACGTCCAGCCGCAGTCGGCAGTGTTTTAGCTACTTCTAAATCACTAATCCTGGTCTCCATGGTGACAAATAAAGTATGTTGCTTACAAGTATCATCCCTGCAGGACGAGGAATAACTAAACATGCTTCACTACACACCGTAGCTCACCGGTGTCACAATGTAAACAAACGGCATTGGTGGATCTACACCTAACATCCACTGTAATGATACCAAGTACAGGAGAGTATCTAGTCGATACCTCTATGATTAGATCGATATTTTTAAGCATCACAAAACCTTTTTCGTTTTTTTTAAATGTATACTATGTTTATAAACTCAGGAAATTTGTCACTGGACACATGAGACTTAAATTATGACCATTGTATGATCCTAACTACTTGGTATCGGATCGATACCCAAATTTGTGGTATCATCCAAAATTTATGTAAAGTATCAAACAGCAGAAGAATAAGTGATTATTACATTTTAACAGAAGTATAGGTAGAACATCTTAAACTGGAAAGTAAGGAGATATTAACAGTAAATGAACAAGTAGATTAATAATCCACTTTCTACCACTTGTTCTTAATAATTTTGACAAAATAATACACTGGAAAATGACACAATATGTTACTGCATACATCATCAGCTAAATTAGGAGCCTTTGTTTGCTTCCTTACTAGTAAAAGAAAAGTTGCCTCATATGTTCATTATTTTATTTACATGTTTAATGTACCGTAAGATTTTTTGTTAAAATAAAGACAATAATGACATTTTTTGTGGTCCCCTTTATTTAGAAAAGTATCTAAATACATTTTGGTACCGATACCAAAATATTGGTATTGGGACAACCGTATGACCTACAGATAATCATTCTTGTATCAATCACTTACTGATATTGCCCTTAAGGTCGACACCACCAATTTAAGGAAGGATCCACTCTCTAACTCTTGAACCAAATATGTCAGACGGCTAAATTTAACTGTACTATTGTATTTTAGTGAGTTCTACATGAAACGTATGCTTTTGTAAGGTTTGCAGGACAGGTATGCTTAGGTGTTTCTCAAAATGACAGTATCGTGTTTAGAATCGCATGAGAATACATTTGGATCAATAAAATGCTTATTTTAAGGATATACAGTATGTGTTATATTGTTATAAGGATAAATGTGCTTTTGTAAGGCTTGCAAACACTACAATAGAGCTTTTCTCTTAAAGGCCTACTGAAACCCACTACTACCGACCACGCAGTCTGATAGTTTATATATCAATGATGAAATCTTAACATTGCAACACATGCCAATACGGCCGGGTTAACTTATAAAGTGAAATTTTAAATTTCCCGTTAAACTTCCGGTTGAAAACGTCTATGTATGATGACGTATGCGCGTGACATCAATCGTTGAAACGGAAGTATTCGGACGCCATTGAATCCAATACAAAAAGCTCTGTTTTCATCTCAAAATTCCACAGTATTCTGGACATCTGCAAAGAAGAAAGTTGTAGGTGGGATCGGTGTATTAGCGGCTGGCTGCAGCAACACAAACAGGAGGACTTTGAGGTGGATAGCAGACGCGCTATCCGACGCTAGCCGCCGACCGCAACGGTGATCGGGTGAAGTCCTTCGTCGCAGCGTCGATCGCTGGAACGCAGGTGAGCACGGGTGTTGATGAGCAGATGAGGGCTGGCTGGCGTAGGTGGATAGCTAATGTTTTTAGCATAGCTCTGTGAGGTCCCGTTGCTAAGCTTCAATGGCGTCGTTAGCAACAGCATTATTAACCTTCGCCAGGCTGGAAAGCATTAACCGTGTATTTACAGGTCCATGGTTTAATAATATTGTTGATTTTCTGTCAGGGGTTTATTTATTTTGTTTCTATATGCAGTTAAGCCCGATGCTATTACGTTAGCTCCGTAGCTAAAGTGTTTCGCCGATGTATTGTCGTGGAGATAAAAGTCACTGTGAATGTCCATTTCGCGTTCTCGACTCTCATTTTCAAGAGGATATAGTATCCGAGGTGGTTTCAAATACAAATCCGTGATCCACAATAGAAAAAGGAGAGAGTGTGGAATCCAAAGAGCCAGCTTGTACCTAAGTTAGGTCACAGTGAAAAAAGATGTGTCCTGCACTGCACTCTAGTCCTTCATTCTCACATTCCTCATCCACAAATTTTTCATCCTGGCTCAAATTAATGGGGTAATCGTCGCTTTCTCGGTGCGAATCGCTCTCGCTGCATTGAAAACAATGGGGAAATGTGAGGAGCCTTTCAACCTTTGACGTCACGCTACTTCCGGTACAGGCAAGGCTTTTTTTATCAGCGACCAAAAGTTGCGAACTTTACCGTCGATGTTATCTACTAAATCCTTTCAGCAAAAATATGGCAATATCGCGAAATGATCAAGTATGACACATAGAATGGATCTGCTATCCCCGTTTAAATAAAAAAAAATCATTTCAGTAGGCCTTTAATGACAATATTGTGCTTAGAATCGCATAGGAATACGTTTGGATCAATAAAAAGCTTATTTTAAGGATATATGAGTTATATTGGTATAAGCATTAGTGTTCTTTTGTGAGGCTGAGTTTGAGTTTTCTCAAAATGACAATATTGGGCTTAGAATCAGATGAGAAGGCATTGAGCAAAAAAGGCTTATTTCAAGGGTAACCCTTGAATCAAAAACTATGACAATGCTGATACAAACTCTCTCTAGACCTGTATTAATCTAATCTACTTATTCATTTCCTGATAATATCTGCTGACTTTATTTCTGTAGCTACGCGGTTCCATCTAGACTTCTAAAATTTCACTAGGCACTTACTGTATTTCTTCTGTTGTTTTGAGCTTGCTTGACCATTAGCATGCTCGCTTCTGCTTGATCTCAGCGTGCAACATGTTTAGCCTTATCCTAAAATGTGATGTAATAATGATACTTAAGATACGAAGAAATACAGTTTATTTTACGTGATGACGATGATTATTATTAACTCGGCTCCACATTGTGTATGGAAGAAACCCAATTAGCTTTTAGGTTGTCAGCAGGCGGACTAAAAATTTAAAAAACATTATCCAGAAGCAGTGTTGGTGCTAGGAATCTTCAAAATGGGGTCCCAGGGACCCCATCAAGTCATAAAAATGGGGTCCCACTTTTTTGTAACCGTTTTGAAAACAAATGACAAATGTATGCATTATCCTGTTATATCTTACATTCTCTATTGTACGTTACTTAATTCATTAAAAAAAACACACAAAAGAAAACAAATGCAGTATTTGTGATCGATAAAACTTTTGGCGAATCAAAATTTAAGAAACTATACCGGAAAGTGCATTACTTTGAAGTCAACCAATAATAAATAATTTATAATTTGACCTGGCAAATATACCGTATTTTCCAGACCATAGGGCGCACCGGATTATAAGGCGCACTGCCCATGCATGGTCTATTTCTAATCTTTTTTCATATATTAAGCGCACCGGATTATAGGCCGCATTAAAGGAGTCATTTTTTATATATTTTTCTAAATGTAAAACACTTCCTTGTGGTCTACATAACATGTAACGGTGGTTCTTTGGTCAAAATGTTGCATAGATTATGTTTTACAGATCATTTTCAAGACACTTTCTGACAGTCGCTTCTGGATGCGCCGTTTTGTGGGCGGTCTTATTTACGTGGCTCACCTTCGGCAGCGTCTTCTCCCCGTCATCTTTGTTGTAGCGGTGTAGCGTGCAAGGACGGGAGTGGAAGAAGTGTCAAAAGATGGAGCTAACTGTTTTAATGACAATCAGACTTTACGATGAGGAGCACCTCCTCCTCATCCGGAAACAACCACACCAGAAATGCGTCCCGTGAAAAACCGTCCGACCGGAAATTTAATAACTACAGTTCCTTGGGTGAATAATGTAAACTCACTACACTGGTATGTTTTAGCGCTTTCATAGCGAGTTTACTGACAGATATAAGTAAGAACTTTTCACTACTTTATATTAGAAGTGGCACTAAAACATTTACTACCAAAACATTTTGATAGATTTTTGAGCGCTGTGTGTAATGTTCTATATTTTCAATGGAACATTTAAAATGTTGGTGTTGTTTACTTGAGACTTATCTCTTATGTTTGACTGCCATCTACTGGTCACACTTATAATTACACCCTGTACCAAATAAAATAGTGTAGCGTCCCGGTAGAGTTGGTACTGCAGGGAATTCTAGGTATTTTTTTCTGTTGTGTTTATGTTGTGTTGCCGTGCAAATATTCTCCCGAAATGTGTTTGTCATTGTTTTTTTTAGTTTTGTATCACAATATAGTACATGTTTATGACCGTGTTGGCGTTGTTTATATGGCCACCCTTAGTGTGACATGTATAGCTGTTGAGTAAGAATGCCCTTCATTCACTTATACATAAGTTGTACAAAAGCAACATGGTCATTAAAATTGGTTATAATCATAAAGAATGACAGTTTTTCTTCAAAAGCATTGAGGTGGGTGAGCTCAACCTCATAGTCCGGAAAATACAGTTAACTAAACGCCGACAGAGAGCAATAATCGGTATAAAAAAAATAAACTGCCGGAATTTCGTGTCCTTTCTGATTTCAATGCGTAAAAAGACACAAAAACTGCGTTAACGCCAACACTGAGAGGAAATCGGCATTTAAGTTCAAGTTAAAGTGCCAATGATTGTCACACACACTAGGTGTAGCGAAATTATTCTCTGCATTTGACCCATCACCCTTGATCACCCCCTGGGAGGTGAAGGGAGCAGCGTGCAGCAGCGGTGGCCGCGCCCGGGAATCATTTTGGTGATTTGTTATGGGCATTGAAAGAATATTTTTCAAGAGAATCAGCCCATACTAATCAGTGACCGATACTGATCGGTGGCCAATCAATCAGTACAGCCTTATAAGAAACTAAACAAATATTCAATTAGAAGACCTAAATTAACCTAATTGAGCAAACACTCCTTTGTTGATCAAACAAACACAACATGTCTGACATACACTACCGCTCAAAAGTTTGGGGTCACCCAAACAATTTTGTGGAATAGCCTGCATTTCTAAGAACAAGAATAGACTGTCGAGTTTCAGATGAAAGTTCTCTTTTTCTGGCCATTTTGAGCGTTTAATTGACCCCACAAATGTGATGCTCCAGAAACTCAATCTGCTCAAAGGAAGGTCAGTTTTGTAGCTTCTGTAACGAGCTAAACTGTTTTCAGATGTGTGAACATGATTGCACAAGGGTTTTCTAATCATCAATTAGCCTTCTGAGCCAATGAGAAAACACATTGTACCATTAGAACACTGGAGTGATAGTTGCTGGAAATGGGCCTCTATACACCTATGTAGATATTGCACCAAAAACCAGACATTTGCAGCTAGAATAGTCATTTACCACATTAGCAATGTATAGAGTGTATTTCCTTAAAGTTAAGACTAGTTTAAAGTTATCTTCATTGAAAAGTACAGTGCTTTTCCTTAAAAAATAAGATAAAAATCCTATAGTCAGGCATAATTTGTTTCAAACATCGCTTATTTTAATCGGATATAATATTTCTGTGAAAAATTATAGAAACTATAAAAGGGTGTTCAATGGAAGTTTCTCAGTAGTAAAAAATGGCATGTCAGTATATGTCTTCTCTTTAATCATGACATTAAAAATTTAAAAATGTGTTACAAATATCCATCCCTCCTGGTTGATGGGATTTTACGTCTCATCAGACAGCGAGCAGACAGCAAAGAGGAGAAAGAATGGCAGCTGTGATTTGTAGGTGGGGTCAGGAAATTGAGAAATGATGCAATTCCAGGAGGCCGCCATTATTCAACATCTGGTGCAGTGAACCATCGACCAGGTAGGCAGCAATGGATGAATACATTAGAGTGACCAATGGAAGCCATCGTGATGTCATCGTCATCTAGTTTCGGAACTGAGGTTGAGGTAGAGCTGTTAAGCGTAACAAGTAAACATAAAGAACAGTGCCCGTGGGCTGAAGATGAAATCTATCAGAGAACACAGCATGGCTTAAACCGAGCCATAAATAGAGAAACGCATCTCCTCTCTCTGCAAACTAAGAGCCAGAAGCATAAACAGATAAATACACAAGAGTAAAACAAGTTATTCACACCTCCACTTCAGGGATAGCACACACATGTAGTGGATTGGAACAGAAAAATGAAGCAATTACGTCCTGCAAGAGTGGAGACAATTTGATCCACATACTTATAAGACAGTTAAGCAAATGTGAAATAGAATTGACGGAAAGTGTGGGAGCAAAGCAAAAAGAATGGTGTAGAGTGACTCCTTATCTCTTAAACACCAAGCAGACGTGTAGTTACAGAAAACGTGAACATTTCCTTGCATATATTCCGAGCTCCATGGTGGAATAATGGCGTCATTGAAGTTAAAGATGAACCATTTCCCATATTACAGTATCGAAACATATTTGAGGAAACTAAAGTCTACAATAGCATAATACTTAACTAGACTATAGAAATACAGTAGAACCTTAATTCAAGAACCCCTCTATTTGCTAACTTTTCGGTTTACAAACCTTTAGGTTGCGCCAAATATGCCTCTGTGTGCGAAGCATGTCTTGGTGTACAAACGTTGCATTCATTCATTCATTTTGTCTGCCGCTGCCATTTTGATGACATTTCCTGCACAGTACAGTACACACGCAGCCCGGCCGTTTTTACCCAAACATTTAATGACGTAAAATACAAATAAGGCAACAGAAGAAGTAACCCACACTTCCCTTTTCTAAAGTAAATCTGTACAGGTGATATGGGCATCTACATTATCAATTTGATTTGCCTGAGTTTTTGAACAGGTAAATTGATGTTGGACTTTTTTTCTAATTGATTAAGAATCATTACAAATAAATCGCGATTTATTCGAAAATAGATTGTTTTAACACCCTAGTGTGTATATATATATATACTGTATATTTACATATATATACTGTACATATATGTATTTATTATGTATGTGTACAGTATATAATATAATATTTACACATATATACATACATACATACATACACACATATACTATATATACATACATACATACATACATACACACATATACTATATATATATATATATACACAACCCCAAAACCAGTGAAGTAGGCACGTTGTGTAATTCGTAACTAAAAAAAGAATACAATGATTTGCAAATCCTTTTCAACTTATATTCAATTGAATAGACTGCAAAGACAAGATATTTAATGTTAGAACTGAGAAACTTACATTTTTTTTTGCCAATAATCATTAACTAAGAATTTAAAGGCCTACTGAAACCCACTACTACCGACCACGCAGTCTGATAGTTTATATATCAATGATGAAATCTTAACATTGCAACACATGCCAATACGGCCGGGTTAACTTATAAAGTGCAATTTTAAATTTCCTGCTAAACTTCCGGTTGAAAACGTCTTTGGATGATGACGTATGCGTGTGACGTAACCAGTGAAACAGAAGTATCGGTACCCCATTGAATCCAATACAAAATAGCTCTGTTTTCATCTCATAATTCCACAGTATTCTGGACATCTGTGTTGGTGAATCTTTTGCAATTTGTTTAATGAACAATGAAGACTGCAAATAAGAAAGTTGTAGGTGGGATCGGTGTATTAGCGGCGGACTACAGCAACACAACCAGGAAGACTTTAACTCGGATAGCAGACGCGCTAGCCGACGCTAGCCACCGACCGCACGGATGATCCTGGTGAAGTCCTTCGTCCTTCCGTCGATCGCTGGAATGCAGGTGAGCACGGGTGTTGATGAGCAGATGAGGGCTGGCTGGCGTAGATGGAGCGCTAATGTTTTTATCATAGCTCTGTGAGGTCCCATTATACTAAGTTAGCTTCAATGGCGTCGTTAGCAACAGCATTTTTAAGCTTTGCCAAGCTGGAAAGCATTAACCGTGTATTTACATGTCCCTGGTTTAATAGTATTGTTGATCTTCTGTCTATCCTTCCAGTCAGGGATTTATTTATTTTGTTTCTATATGCAGTTAAGCACGATGCTATCACGTTAGCTCTGTAGCTAAGTTAGCTTCAATGGCGTCGTTAGCAACAGCATTTTTAAGCTTCGCCAGGCTGGAAAGCATTAACCGTGTATTTACATGTCCCTGGTTTAATAGTATTGTTGATCTTCTGTCTATCCTTCCAGTCAGGGATTTATTTATTTTGTTTCTATATGCAGTTAAGCACGATGCTATCACGTTAGCTCCGTAGCTAAAGTGTTTCGTCTATGTATTGTCGTGGAGATAAAAGTCACTGTGAATGTCCATTTTGCGTTCTCGACTCTCATTTTCAAGAGGATATAGTATCCGAGGTGGTTTAAAATACAAATCCGTGATCCACAATAGAAAAATGAGAGAGTGTGGAATCCAATGAGCCAGCGTGTACCTAAGTTACGGTCAGAGCGAAAAAAGATATGTCTTGCACTGCATTCTAGTCCTTAACTCTAACGTTCCTCATCCACAAATCTTTTATCCTGGCTCAAATTAATGGGGTAATCGTCGCTTTCTTGGTCCGAATCGCTCTAGCTGCATTGAAAACAATAGGAAAATATGAGGAGGCTATCAACTGACTACGTCACGCTACTTCCGGTAGGGGCAAGGCTTTTTTATCAGATACCAAAAGTTTCGATCTTTATCGTCGTTGTTCTCTACTAAATCCTTGGCAATATCGCGAAATGATCAAGTATGACACATAGAATGGATCTGCTATCCCCGTTTAAATAAAAAAAAATTATTTCAGTAGGCCTTTAATGGCACTAACACATTGCAAAACAGTTGGTACAGGGGCATTTTTACCACTGTGTTACATTGCCTTTCCTTTTAACAACACTCAGTAAACGTGTGGGAACTGAGGAGACACATTTTTGAAGCTTTGCAGGTGGAATTCTTTCCCATTCTTGCTTGATGTACAGCTTAAGTTGCTCAACAGCCCGGGGTCTCCGTTGTGGTATTTTAGCTTTCATATTGCGCCACACATTTTCAATAGGAGACAGGTCTGGACTACAGGCAGGCCAGTCTAGTACCCGCACTATTTTACTATGAATCCACGCTGTTGTAACACGTGGCTTGGCATTGTCTTGCTGTAATAAAAAGGGGCGTTCATGATAACGTTGCTTGGATGGCAACATATGTTGCTCCAAAACCCGTATGTACCTTTCAGCATTAATGGTGCCTTCACAGATGTGTACATTACCCATGCCTTGGGCTCTAATACACCCCCTTACCATCACAGATGCTGGCTTTTCAACTTTGCGCCTATAACAATCCAGATGGTTCTTTTCCTCTTTGGTCTGGAGGACACGATGTCCACAGTTTCCAAAAACAATTTGGAAATGTGGCTCCAGCACCCCCCACGACCCCAAAAAGGGACAAGCGGTAGAAAAAGAATGGATGGATGGATGGACTCATCAGACCACAGAACACTTTTCCACTTTGCATCAGTCCATCTTAAATGAGCTCGGGCCCAGCGAAAGCCATTTATCAACAACACCCAGAAACGCTGCCGGCTTAGCTGCACTTACAGATGTAGTGACCAACTGTAGTTACTGACAGTGGTTTTCTGAAGTGTCCCTGAGCCCATGTGGTGATATCCTTTACACACTGATGTCGCTTTTTGATGCAGTACCGCCTGAGGGATCAAAGGTCCGTAAAATCATCGCTTACATGCAGTGATTTCTCCAGATTCTCTGAACCTTTTGATGATATTACGGACATATATGGTGAAATCCCTAAATTCCTTGCAATAGTTCGTTGAGAAATGTAGTTCTTAAACTGTTCGACAATTTGCTCACGCATTTGTTCACAAAGTGGTGACCCTCGCCCCATCCTTGTTTGTGAATGACTGAGCATTTCATGGAAGTTGCTTTTATTCCCAATCATGGCACCCACCTGTTCCCATTTAGCCTGTTCACCAGTGGGATGTTCCAAATAAGTGTTTGATGAGCAATCCTTACCTTTCTTAGTCTTTTTTTCCACTCGTGCCAGCTTTTTAGAAACATGTTGCAGGCATCAAATTCCAAATGAGCTAGAGTTTTCAAGTTTGAACGTTAAGTATCTTGTCGTTGCAGTCTATTCAATTGAATATAGGTTGAAAAAGATTAGCAAATCATTGTATTTTGGTTTTATTTACGATTTACACAACGTGCCAACTTCACTGGTTTCAGGGTTTGTATACACATCTGAGTGTCTTCAAAGTGTGTATTGTTTATTAAAATAAGGACTTTTGTCGAGGCTCGAACCAATTAATCATGTTTACTTTGTTTCTTAATGGGGAACCATGCTTCATTATACAAACTTTGATTAATGAACCATGTTCAAGAACCAATTGAGTTTGTAAATTGAGGTTCCAATGTAATGAAACTTGGATATAGAGTGGTACCTCAGTTTTCGACGCCCTAAGGATTCTGTTTTTGACATAAATCTTTGCCATCATTTTGCGCAGTTGTCATATATTACCTTAGTTATTATACAGCTCAAATGGTCCGAGGACAATAAGTAGCATAAGATGCTACCACAAAAAAGCAAATGGCACAAACTAGCTGGATGAAAACATTTACGTCGTCATTGCTTCAAGCCGTAGTGTCTACTAGAGATTGGCGATATGGCCTAAAATCAATATTGCAATAAATATTGCAGGCTCCTGTGATAACAATATACATCACCATATATGATTGGGTATGTAAATAATAAAATACCATTCAGAAACAGGTTGCAAAAACTCCTAAATTAGCTTCTGATGTATTATGTAATATATTGCATAATTTCCAGTTTTATTATTTTCGCAAAACTATTACTAATTTATTTGCTAATTTACAGTTAATATCTGGCAACTTTTTTGTTGTAACGGGGACGGTATAGCTCGGTTGGTAGAGCGGCCGTGCCAGCAACTTGAGGGTTGCAGGTTCGATCCCCGCTTCCGCCATCCTAGTCACTGCCGTTGTGTCCTTGGGCAAGACACTTTACCCACCTGCTCCCAGTGCCACCCACACTGGTTTAAATGTAACTTAGATATTGGGTTTCACAATGTAAAGCGCTTTGAGTCACTTGAGAAAAAGCGCTATATAAATGTAATTCACTTCACTTCACTTCACTTCTTTTTACACTTCTGTTAAAATATATTAAGCCGTCAAATTGTTATACTTGAATACTTTAGTTTTGAGCGATATTAAAATGTATATACATTTTTTATAAAAAGTATACATAGTCATATACTGACTATACATATGTATCAATCCGCCCACCACTGTTTACATTCAAAAGCCCTATCTTAAAGGTTAGTTGTTAGCATACCATCCTACGGTGGGCAATGTAGCATGTTAAGCCATTCCTCATTCTCCAGTGATGATACTTGTAACTTGCAAAAAACAATCAATCAATCAAAACATATCCTTTATTTAACCAGGAAAAACTCATTGAGATTAAAATCTCTTTCCCAAGAGTGACCTGGCCATGAGAGCGGCAACACAAAGTTACATAAATACATATAAAAACAACAAAAACAGCAGCAGTAACACACCACAATTAAAAAATAAATAACATACATACTGTATATTAACATAAAAATATGTGCTTGGGGGAAACAGTGTATAAAATGTTTCAGTAAAAACAACTTATAAACCAGTATAATGCCTAAAATAAATAGTTTCTCAATAACTTAAATGGCCTGAAATTCCCCCAAAGTGATCAGCTCAGGTAAGTTATTCTATGACCACGGAGCAGCGTATCTGAAAGCTTTGTTTCCCCAAGATTTGTGTTGGCTCAAGGAACAAACATGCAAAGTGGGTCCTGTGACCTTAAGCTGTAGCGACTGGAATCTACACACATAAAATAACACAAATAAGGGGGAACCAGACCAAGAAGTGATTCATATATAAAACACAACCATTGAGAACATCAGCATACTGATAAAGATGAACAGTTTGCCTTTGCATATAAAGTGCAATGGTGGACAAAGTTGCCACAACCAGTAATAAAACGTAAGGCGCAATAATATACAGTATCCATTTTTTTCAAATAAGTGTTGGTTTCACTCATAAAAAGCAAGTCTCCATAATCTAGCAAAGGCATAAAGTGGTCAGGATCAAGCGTTTCCTAACTAAAACAGGACTTGTTTCTAAAGAAAAATCCCCATTTAATTTTGAGTTTAGCGACAATTTTTTAAAAGACAAGTTCTCATCAATAACAATTCCCAGGTACCGTACATAAATGATGTGACCATTTCAAGTTCAACCTTATGGGCAGTTAATATTTTTGGAGTGTTTAATAACAATCGTTTCGCCATTTGAGAATAACATCACCTTAGATTTCTCTGCATTTAGTCTTAGTCTAAGATAGCTGAGACTGAAGCACAGTTTATTTGCTGCCATGAAAGCGAGGATTGCTGACTTAAAATTCGCTTTGCACCGTTTAGAACGTTAGCTGCTACCCAGTTAGCAAGGACGAAAAATTTCATTGGATGCGTTAATTCGCTTGTCGCTGTAAAATGTGCGGTACACAGCAAGAATAAGTCATCAACATGCATTATCGCAATATAACGATAATATATCAAAGCTTTATCATTGGCCACATTTATATCATAAATCGTCTGTATCACCCAACCGTAGTGCCTAGGTAACATCACCTAATGTTGATTTGAATGTTAGATCAGTAAAATTCCATATGATCAAGAATACAATTGTCAAGCCCATCTGTACCACCAGAGGCTGTGCTGCCACCTCAGGAACTCAAGAAAACAGTAACAGAAAAACCATTAAACATTTTATTAGTTATTCCCCCCCCGACATGGCAGGATGACTTTCCTGTCAGCTATACTTAATGGGATCAATTGTCAGACTGTAACATACCAGCCTTTCCAAAAGTTTGGAATCCAACATCAATTATCTGCAAGACTGAGTAGCAAGGCGAAGAATGTACAGTCCAGGCAGAGACTGGTAGGGTTTTCAGAAGGGACTGTGACATTGTACGAAACAGAACTGTCATAGCATAAGAGAAAAACAACTTACCCCGTCCAGCAGAGTGTTTGATAGATGAACCCGTGGATCTTTATAGAAAGGAAACTCAAGATTGGCTATGTGAAAGGCCGTATTGTCTCTGTCAATCATGAATACTTCATTTTTTCCATTGATCAGCATCATGTACCTGTGGTAGGAGAGACAATAACAAACTGATCTATGTGTACTCTGATGTTGTATTGAATAGTCCATGCATTCAAAACCATTACAATAATACAATCTACCGAATCTGATGTTCGTAATAACAACTCAACGATAATACATTTGAGGATAGAGATGATTCGGTCAATGTCTTTCTTACAACAACAGCTGCTGCCACAACACAACAGTTGCAAGCAAAAATTTAGCATTAGCTTAGCGCCTCTTAATTATTTTCTGTAACACCCCCCATAAGAAGAAGAACATATTCTGCACTCCCCCCTACAACTGTAAATAAATATATTTGTCTGTGAAATTGTTATAAGTACACCTCTGCATAACATTGTATCCTTGTTTTAACATTAAAGAAACATAGATCAACTTAAATAACTTTGTTAACACTGTATTGTAGTCGAACAGAAAATATTGAAATAAAGTGCATCAATTTGCCTGATATTAAAAAATAAGGATATATATTATATACACTACCGTTCAACAGTTTGGGGTCACATTGAAATGTCCTTATTTTTGAAGGAAAAGCACTGTACTTTTCAATGAAGATAACTTTAAACTAGTCTTAACTTTAAAGAAATACACTCTATACATTGCTAATGTGGTAAATGACTATTCTAGCTGCAAATGTCTGGTTTTTGGTGCAATATCTACATAGGTGTATAGAGGCCCATTTCCAGCAACTATCACTCCAGTGTTCTAATGGTACAATGTATTGGCTCAGAAGGCTAATTGATGATTAGAAAACCCTTGTGCAATCATGTTCACACATCTGAAAACAGTTTAGCTCGTTACAGAAGCTACAAAACTGACCTTCCTTTGAGCAGATTGAGTTTCTGGAGCATCACATTTGTGGGGTCAATTAAACGCTCAAAATGGCCAGAAAAAGAGAACTTTCATCTGAAACTCGACAGTCTATTCTTGTTCTTAGAAATGAAGGCTATTCCACAAAATTGTTTGGGTGACCCCCAAACTTTTGAACGGTAGTGTATATATATATATATATAGACACACACACTATATACATACCATACATATATTAAAAAATATATATATCCATCCATCCATCCATCCATCCATCCATCCATTTTATCCCGCTTGTCCCGTTTGGGGTCGCGGGGGGTGCTGGAGCCTATCTCAGCTGCATTCGGGCGGAAGGCGGGGTACACCCTGGACAAGTCGCCACCTCATCGCAGGGCCAACACAGATAGACAGACAACATTCACACTCACATTCACACACTAGGGCCAATTTAGTGTTGCTAATCAACCTATCCCCAGGTGCATGTCTTTGGAGGAAGCCGTAGCACTAACCCCTGTTCCACCGTGCTGCCCTATATATATATATATATATATATATATATATATATATATATATATATATATATATATATATATATATATATATATATATATATATATATATATATATATATATAAAAACTATGACATTTTTTTGACCGACTTGAATATGAAAAAATTAACTCATAGAATACCAAATTTTATTATAAAAAGCAACATTAACCCAGGAGCAGAATATATAAAACACTTTAACCTACAAATCAAAAATTAATTAAACAATTTGTACTGTTTTAGGGAAGTCAGAATAATGGATACAATAAGCACGTTAGTGTAAAAGCGCTTTGAGTGCCTTGAAGGTATAAAAACAGATAGAAAAGCGCTATACAAGTATAACCCATTGACCATTTACAGCTTTATGAAGTAGAAAATCTTTATTGTCCCCGAGGGGCAATTTGGTTTGCAGCAGTAGTCATTAAAAACAAGGTTCAACTGTAAAAACAAGGTACAACAGTAAAAAACAAGGTACAACAGTAAAAATGAGGTACAACAGTAAAAACTAGGTACAACAGTAAAAACAAGGTACAAATACATAAAATACATACAACATACAAACCATCATGAAGGCATTGAGCAAAAAAATAAAAACATTTGTAATACAATAAAAACTAATCATCACATGTCGCTTCCCACTAAAGTGACTGCATAGCAGCTAAGCTTGTTTAAGAAGCTCATTTATAAAGTCAACAGCTGAGGGAACAAAGGATCTTATGTATCTGTTGTTTTTGGCCTTTCTATTACTAGGGGCGTACCTACATCCTGAGGGCAAGATTCTAAACTCTGAGAAGAAAGGGTGCTGAGGGTTGACCAGAATAGCCTTTGCCTTCTGGATGACTCTGGTCTGATAGATCTGGTTCAGGGGGTTCAAAGTAGTGCCTATGGTCTTTTGGCACACCTTGATTATACCACCTAGTCTGTTTTTATTGGCCACACTGAGGTTACCAAACCAGGAAGTGATAGAATAAGTTAAAATAGACTTGATACAAGATGAATAGAACATCCTCATCAACGTCCTATCAACCTGAAAGCCCCTCAGTCTCCTCAAGAAAACAGCCTCTTATTGGCATTCTTGCAAATATGGTCAGTGTTGGCATCACAGGTCAATTTATTGTCTAAAATTGTGCCTAGATACTTGTATTCACGGACTATCTCAACAGCAGAGCCATTAATGAGAATATATGATACAGATAAAGCATGTTCCCCGGGGTCACAGGCTCCCCTCGCCCTGGTATCACCCCACTATTTAAGAAGAACTGGGAGAGATTGACACAACTTTGTTTTCCAACCAATGCAACTAAGAAAGTGACTGTGAAAAACAGTGCAGACAAGAAGAAGCAGATGATATTATTTGAATTAAAGAAAGGATTAATCAAAAACATGACTGACCGTTTAACCAGGGCAGTTAGAGTGTCACTGTTAGTCTATACCATACTGAAGCAGAAGGAGTCTAAAACCAGCTAAAGACGCTACAATAATATCTAACTGGCAGAAATGTATCCATGAAAACATGTAGAAGCTGCTGATGGTGTGTTTGACAGATACAGTAGGAGTCGTCTTTCCCAGGTCAATGCGGTTCATTAAAAAAACATTACTTCATAAAACTACTGCAGTTGTTTGACGTACATTCTATTGTACTGTTTTTCAAACAATATTTATCTAAAAAGTTTAGTTTTTTTTATAATCAAGTTACATGTGGTAACATAAAACGGTGGTGTTTTTGGAGGCAAATCAGAATAAATTAATTATAATTAATTTCAATGGGCAACGCTGATTTGAGATACAAGTGTGTTGAGTCGCAAGCTTAGTTATACAACCAATTATGCTTGTAAGTTTAGGCACTACTGTGGTGATCTAAAATTGCATTACCCAGCAAACACAGGTGTTAACATTAATTACAAGACCGTTTCAATTTTGTCGGACAGCAACCTGCTGTTGTGGAAGTTGGCTTAATGAAATAGCTGTGACATACAAACAGAACAATTATACTTGTGTCTAACCTGCATAGCCCTGTAAAATGGCTACTGTTTTTTATAGAGCCCACTTATTTAATGGTTTTTGCAGTTTCTGTGAAAATTGCTGCCTTCACCATTAAGATCAAATAAAGGTGAAGGGGAAAAAAGGCTTTCATCATGTCTGATAAAAGCAAAACAACAAGAAATCCCTCCTTACTTAAGTTGCGTAGTTGTCACAGTACGCTCTTCCTTAGAACCAAATGTCCCATTAAAAACCTAAAAAAGAGCAGCAAACGTTGCAATTCATGGATTTGAATCCATATACAGAGCACACTCAAATATTAGCAGCCGAACAACTCCGAATTTGATTTTAAGACTAAAGAACTCAAAGATTTGGCAAAACATTACAAGACCAGGCTAAAACGATTTTGTATTTCATCTTGCGTGTCACTGATTTGACTCATTTGTTGAATCGTTGTGTATTCTGGTTGTTCCCCTACTAATTAGACTCCAATTGACTTGCCTTTGCAAAGTCCTTAGAGTGTGTCACTCACAGCAGACCTGACTTGACTGTGGCAACGTTAAATAACACGGTGGCTCCATTGCACACATCTTACAAACCCAATTAGCATTCAGGGACAGCCTGCTGTTCTTTAACAAAAAAAAAACATTCCAAGCAGTACATAAAGCAGGATTAACTGTTGAGCATAACGAGAAGCCATTTTTAAAGGTTAAGTAGTGTAATTAATGCACTCCAAAATAGGGACTAATTACTTTACTACTTGAACATATAAAGGGATTCATGTTGGGGCGCTTTAAATGCATTCCAAGTCGGGTGTATGCAGAATGCACTGCCTTTGGAAAACAAGGTCAACTGACAAGAGACAGATTTTAGATGATATCCCCCAGTGAGGATATGTATCCCTAATACCTGCTGTGATTTGTTATCATGTGCACAGACGGATATGATGTGATAAATATCCTGTCAATACCAGCTGGTTAGTGATAGGGTGCCAAGGATTAGCCTGTGTAGAATATCACAGCAGATGATCGTAAGGCCATGTCCACACTAACGTTTCTGTCAACATTTTTGTCTCATATTTATTCTTTGGCTAAACTTTTAGTTGATTTTGTCATGGTCTTAGTCAACCTGCATTAGATTTAATTAGTTATCATCATATTTTAGTCAGGAGAAAATCGTACATTTTGATTTAAACTAAGACGAAAAATTATTATCCAACGTGTCTACTTCTCATGGCACAAACCAAAAATATTAGTTTTATACAGCCACGCACAAACGCTGAAACCGGAGTTGTTTAAAATCTCCAGTCTGATTGGAGTTTTACTAAAACTGACAAACACCTGTGGACAAATAGTATAGAAAAGTATGCATTTTTTAAATATACGTATTTGGCTTTAATACACTGAACCCCTGACTGCTCCTTATGGTTCGCAGTTAGCGTTTTGCATGGCAGCTTACGCCATCGGTGTGTGAATGTTTGTGTGAATAGGGGAATGTGACGTATAATGTAAAGTGCTTTGGGTATCATTCCAGGTATAGTAAAGCGCTATATAAATACGGACCATTTACCATTGACCATTTAATAAATGTTTGGTTGATCAAACTAGAATATTTGCTATGTGAAAGTATTGGTTTTATGGACACAAGGAAATGAGTCACAGAAATACAGACTACAATATGGTGGGAACCCTGGCAAACACTTTACTATGAGCTCAGGTCATCATCAAGACAAGTACAAGATGACAAAGTATTTGGTTCTGCATGCACTACATATACAGTTGTGGTCAAAAGTTTACATACACTTGTAAAGAACAATGTCATGGCTGTCTTGAGTTTTCCAATAATTTCGACCCAGCAGATTTGGTCACATTTTCAGTAGACCCATAATAAATTCATAAAAAAAACAAACTTCATGAATGCTTTTTTGTGACCAACATGTATGTGCTCCAATCACTATCACAAAAAAATAAGAGTTGTAGAAATTATTGGAAACTCAAGACAGCCATGACATTATGTTCTTTACAAGTGTATGTAAACTTTTGACCACAACTGTATATATAGCATAGCTAAACAGGTGGCTGTCGATATTGACTCCTATGTCTGGAGTCTAGCCATATACAGTATGTGTCATGGTCAATATTACATGACTGTAGAAGTAAACAACCTACTTCAGTTACATAGAAATGTATAATGTCACTATGGATAGTGCAAATGCTGACGCCACTCCATATGGTAGAGTAAGAATACACCTCTCGAAGTCATATGAAGACTGTGCCATATATGATAAAGACCTAACATGACCACTGCCTCATGTCCAGTTTTGGGGACCCATCAGTCTAGTCCAGTGGTCGGCAACCCGCGGCTCCGGAGCCGCATGCGGCTCTTTGACCACTCTGAAGCGGCTCAGTTGCATACTTGCCAACCCTTCCAGTGCCTCTCCTAGAAATCTCCCGGGGCAAATATTCTCCAATTTTCACCCTAACAACTAAATTAAGGGTGTGCCTTAATGGAACTGCATTTATTGTCCTCTATAGCCTGTACAAACAGCGTGCCAGCCCAGCCACATGTTGTACGTAGCTTTTACTTGCACACGTAGGAGACAGCAAGGCATACTTGGTCAACAGCCACACAGCTTACACTGACGGTGGCTGTATAAAACAACTTTAACACTGTTAGGTTACAAATATGCGCCACACTGTGAACCCACACCAAAAAAGAATGACAAACACATTTCTGGAGAACCTCTGCACGTAACACAACATAAACACAACACAACAAATACCCAGAATCCCATGCAACCCTAACTCTTCCAGTCTACATTATACACCCCCGCTACCACCAAACCCCCCCCCCCCCCCTCCCAACCTCCCCACCCCCCTCCGTGCGTAGGTTGAGGTGGGCGGGGTTTGGTGGTAGCGGGGGTGTATAATGTAGACCGGAAGAGTTAGGGCTGCATGGGATTCTGGGTATTTGTTTTGTTGTGTTTATGTTGTGTTACAGTGCGGATGTTCTCCAGAAATGTGTTTGTCATTCTTTTTTGGTGTGGTTAGTGTGGCGCATATTTGTAACGTAACAGTGTTAAAGTTGTTTTATACGTCCACCGTCAGTGTAAGCTGTGTGGCTGTTGAGTAAGCATGCCTTGCTGTCACTTACATGTGCAAGCTGAAGCTGCATTCAACATGTAACCAAGCAGGTACGCTGATTGAGCAGACTGTAGAGGGCGTTAAAAGCAGTGCCATCACGCCCAGATATTCGGGAATCTCCCGGAAAAATTGGGAGGGTTGGCAAGCTTGACGCTATCAAGCGCCATTCGTTTAAAACTCGCGGGCCGCACTAACATTACATTTTCATATTAAGGTGCGGGCCGGGGCGTGTGTCTGAGACCCCTGGTTAAAACATAGCACAAAGCAAAAAAAGCTTTGGATGCAGTGTTATTTCATTCTAAATTTTCAAGAGTTTTGTGGCTCCCATTGTTTTCTTTAATTTGTGAAACTTGTCAAAATGGCTCTTTGAGTGGTAAAGGTTGCCGACCCCTGGTCTAGTCTGACAACCATCAGTTCTTCTCACTGTGACGACAGAATACAAGTGTGCTGTGAACCAACATTATTGTTCTTTCTGCCATGTCCTTCTTGCCATGTTTATTGTCATATCTCTGAGATGTAACATTCTGTGTAAAGGCAGGAATGATCCTAGCTCAACATAGTAATCATTAGTAATCTCCTCCATTAGTCTGCTTACTCATTTTGTGTCAAATATTACCTACAATCATTGCTCTCCTGGAAGTCAAATATTTGCATAAATAAATTGTCAAAAATCCTCTGTCAAAAAAACTTAAGCGAAACCAAGTCATTTTATGTACAATGATGACATCGTTCAGGAACAGGAAAACAAATTCTGTTGCGTTTGCTAGTACAGTTTGTTAGCTCAAGTGGGAACAAAATAATCCGAAACCCGGTGTCCACCAAACAAGTAGGACAAGAACACTTGAGAGATGGGTCTTGGTCTGTTTACAAGTACACTCCATTCACTTGAGTTTAAACATGCTCGCTAGATGGACCAATGACACGGTAAACACTAAGCAAAATGCACCAGAGTACTGAACCAAAAGTGTACCGGTACATTAATTCTGAGGCTACAATAAAAAAAAGTTTATACAATAAAAATATATTCAAAAATAAAGTGACTTTTTAATGGAATTGCTGCAAAAAATTGTGGCTCAACAAAGCTGTGTGTGTTATTCATGGGGCAAGTTGGGATAGAGTTGCTGCTCCATCACAAAGCAGTCGACTTAAAATGCTCAAGGCATGGGATGACTGTGCCTCCCGGGTGCACCCGTTTGGAGGCGTTTCAATGTGTGTGAACCCAGAAGACGCCAAGGAATTATATGGCTCATTTGACCTAGGATAGCTCAAAGGCCTCCAAGGTACAAATATGTCTTCAGATGGCAGGGCTTTTTATTGATTGGAATGCTTATAGAGGTAACAGCCATACGAATCATGACTCTGAGATATCAAACGGGGCTGTCCACAACTCTTCTGGAAATAGGAGAGAGAAACAAAAAAAGGTGGGAGGGTAAATAATCAATGCGGTCTTGGCCAAAAGCTTTAGCCTGATGTTTTATTGTATTTATTTTCTTTTCTTTTAAAAAGGTACTTAAGGTGGGTGTAGAAACGTGATCAAAGCATCAACAACAAATGTTAAAACAGTGTGATTTAGGGCTATATAAATAAACATTGATTGATTGATTGATTGATATTGACAAATAGTGAAGCATGGTATTTTAAATCTCGAAAATGGACTACTGAGTTCAAGTTTCATTTTTTTCAGACAAATAAACATTTTAAATTTAGGGAGAATACATTATTTATACATATAATCTGAAATGGAATAGGCAGACGCTAAAGCTGATCACACCTATTCCAGTGTATTTACAAAACAAAACAGAAAAAACTACCAATGTCTTATACATGCAGTTGTAATTGTTTTTGTTTTTTTCCGTTAATCACCAAAAAATTATGAAAAAGCTCCATCATATTCATTTTACATCCCTAGCATTCTTTCTCAACAAATGTTGTTATAATTGATTTTTTTCAAGTTAGTTTAAGTTGAATTATAAATTTTAACAATATTTTAGCTTTTGGTCCAACTTATTCCATCCCAAGTAAAGACACACAATGCTGCTTTGCACTCGTTCTCACGTTTGTTTTTTGTTTAAACATTTCTTTTTTTCGGAAATTATAAACACAGTCATTTGTATGTGCCCTATAAGCCACTTAAAGGCCTACTGAAACCCACTACTACCGACCACGCAGTCTGATAGTTTGTATATCAATGATGAAATCTTAACATTGCAACACATGCCAATACGGTTAACTTATAAAGTGCAATTTTAAATTTCCCGCTAAACTTCCGGTTGAAAACGTCTAGGTATGATGACGTATGCGCGTGACGTCAATCGTTGAAACGGAAGTATTCGGACACATTGTATCCAATACAAAAAGCTTGGTTTTCATCGCAAAATTCCACAGTATTCTGGACATCTGTGTTGGTGAATCTTTTGCAATTTGTTTAATGAACAATGAAGACTGCAAAGAAGAAAGCTTTAGGTGGGATCGGTGTATTAGCGGCTGGCTGCAGCAACACAACCAGGAGGACTTTGACTTGGATAGCAGACGCGCTATCCGACGCTAGCCGCCGACCGCATCTATGATCGGGTGAAGTCCTTCGTCGCTCCGTCGATCGCTGGAACGCAGGTGAGCACGGGTGTTGATGAGCAGATGAGGGCTGGCTGGCGTAGGTGGATAGCTAATGTTTTAGCATAGCTCTGTGAGATCCCGTTGCTAAGTTAGCTTCAATGGCGTCGTTAGCAACAGCACTGTTAAGCTTCGCCAGGCTGGAAAGCATTAACCGTGTAGTTACATGTCCATGGTTTAATAGTATTGTTGATTTTCTGTCTATCCTTCCAGTCAGGGGTTTATTTATTTTGTTTCTATCTGCAGTTAAGCCCGATGCTATCACGTTAGCTCCGTAGCTAAAGTGCTTCGCCGATGTATTGTCGTGGAGATAAAAGTCACTGTGAATGTCCATTTTGCGTTCTCGACTCTCATTTTCAAGAGGATATAGTATCCGAGGTGGTTTAAAATACAAATCCGTGATCCACAATAGAAAAAGGAGAAAGTGTGGAATCCAATGAGCCCTTTTACCTAAGTTACGGTCAGAGCGAAAAAAGATACGTCCTGCACTGCACTCTAGTCCTTCACTCTCACGTTCCTCATCCACAAATCTTTCATCCTGGCTCAAATTAATGGGGTAATCGTCGCTTTCTCGGTCCGAATCGCTCTCGCTGCTGGTGTAAACAATGGGGAAATGTGAGGAGCCTTTCAACCTGCGACGTCACGCTACTTCCGGTACAGGCAAGGCTTTTTTTTTCAGCGACCAAAAGTTGCGAACTTTATCGTCAATGTTCTCTACTAAATCATTTCAGCAAAAATATGGCAATATCGCAAAATGATCAAGTATGACACATAGAATGGATCTGCTATCCCCGTTTAAATAAATAAAAATCATTTCAGTAGGCCTTTAATGACACATTTAAGTAATTATTTAAAGATTGATTTATTCATTTAATCTTGTCCCGTGTAGTCCTCAT
This sequence comes from Entelurus aequoreus, assembly GCF_033978785.1. Lineage (NCBI taxonomy): Eukaryota > Metazoa > Chordata > Actinopteri > Syngnathiformes > Syngnathidae > Entelurus > Entelurus aequoreus. The sequence continues at coordinate 20,759,346 of NC_084753.1, read as the reverse complement.
CAACGCTTTATGAATGTATTTAATCTCTCAAACTCAGCCGTCAAAGTCAGTGGGCTGGGCAAACACCTGATCTGTTACCTGGCACCTCCTTGTCTGTTGAACTCTTGGACCAGAACAGAGGAGAAGTACTGGCTGATATCTTGGTCTGTAAGTGGGGAATTAACTCCAACAACTTCAATCAATTCTTCTACTCTATCTTCTACATGCTCTGGATCAGGAGGTCTTGCTTCCATAGACTCTGAAAGGTCCAAATCATCTACCGAAAAAGTATCTTGAAAAAGTAGGGGTATATCCTCCTTAGCTACCTTAAGACTTCCGCAGCTCTAGGCTACGGAACCAAAGCAATGATTGGATTAACTTTGTGTTCTGACTTTTGCGGGTGAGTTTGACAGATACAATTAATTCATGAACCTATGTGTCAAAGTTAGCAGGCGGGGCTAACACAGATCTAATCCAATCATTGCAAGTGGAATAGTCCGGTAAAAATCATGTGTAAGGATCTCCCCACTGACTTTGGCGGCAGTATTGCTAAGTGCTAGACAAGAAATACAAACTACAAACATAATAAAACGATAGCTTACTGTACGATGTCTGCTCTCACTGTAATGACGACTGATAGCATGTTCATATTTTCCCGTATATATAAAAAATTAATTATGATGCACACGAAGGGTTAACAAAGAAAAGTCTCCCTCCAGACACTGTCTTCGGTTAAATTGAATTCAATGTTACAAATGAACAACTTCTAGATGTATGGCTAAATCCTCCTATTATCCAGATGAGAGGCATGATTTGTAATCTACAAACCCCGTTTCCATATGAGTTGGGAAATTGTGTTAGATGTAAATATAAACGGAATACAATGATTTGCAAATCCTTTTCAATCCATATTCAATTGAATGCACTACAAAGACAAGATACTTGATGTTCAAACTCATAAACTTTATTTTTTTTTTGCAAATAATAATTAACTTAGAATTTCATGGCTGCGACACGTGCCAAAGTAGTTGGGAAAGGGCATGTTCACCACTGTGTTACATGGCCTTTCCTTTTAACAACACTCAGTAAACGTTTGGGAACTGAGGAGACACATTTTTTAAGCTTCTCAGGTGGAATTCTTTCCCATTCTTGCTTGATGTACAGCTTAAGATGTTCAACAGTCCGGGGTCTCCGTTGTGGTATTTTAGGCTTCATAATGCGCCACACATTTTCAATGGGAGACAGGTCTGGACTACATGCAGGCCAGTCTAGTACCTGCACTCTTTTACTATGAAGCCACGTTGATGTAACACGTGGCTTGAAATTGTCTTGCTGAAATAAGCAGGGGCGTCCATGGTAACGTTGCTTTGATGGCAACATATGTTGCTCCAAAACCTGTATGTACCTTTCAGCATTAATGGCGCCTTCACAGATGTGTAAGTTACCAATGTCTTGGGCACTAATACACCCCCATACCATCACAGATGCTGGCTTTTCAACTTTGCGCCTATAACAATCCGGATGGTTCTTTTCCTCTTTGGTCCGGAGGACACGACGTCCACAGTTTCCAAAAACAATTTGAAATGTGGACTCGTCAGACCACAGAACACTTTTCCACTTTTCCACTTTGTATCAGTCCATCTTAGATGAGCTCAGGCCCAGCGAAGCCGACGGCGTTTCTGGGTGTTGTTGATAAACGGTTTTCGCCTTGCATAGGAGTTTTAACTTGCACTTACAGATGTAGCGACCAACTGTAGTTACTGACAGTGGGTTTCTGAAGTGTTCCTGAGCCCATGTGGTGATATCCTTTACACACTGATGTCGCTTGTTGATGCAGTACAGCCTGAGGGATCGAAGGTCACGGGCTTAGCTGCTTACGTGCAGTGATTTCTCCAGATTCTCTGAACCCTTTGATGATATTACGGACCGTAGATGGTGAAATCCCTAAATTCCTTGCAATAGCTGGTTGAGAAAGGTTTTTCTTAAACTGTTCAACAATTTGCTCACGCATTTGTTGACAAAGTGGTGAGGCTCGCCCCATCCTTGTTTGTGAATGACTGAGCATTTCATGGAATCTACTTTTATACCCAATCATGGCACCCACCTGTTCCCAATTTGCCTGTCCACCTGTGGGATGTTCCAAATAAGTGTTTGATGAGCATTCCTCAACTTTATCAGTATTTATTGCCACCTTTCCCAACTTCTTTGTCACGTGTTGCTGGCATCAAATTCTAAAGTTAATGATTATTTGCAAAAAAAAAAAAATGTTTATCAGTTTGAACATCAAATATGTTGTCTTTGTAGCATATTCAACTGAATATGGGTTGAAAATTATTTGCAAATCATTGTATTCCGTTTATATTTACATCTAACACGATTTCCCAACTCATATGGAAACAGGGTTTGTAGAATAAGTCGAGACGCAATGATGCAGATGCAGGACATCGTGGCCAGCTCACAGTAAAGCAGCAGAAAGCTATTTAGCGGTGTGTTATTAATCTGCCGCTAAAAAATAGTTTGTCTGCGTTATCACTTATAATAACAACATCGCTAATATTTGGTTAATATTCAGGTAACGCTATGTATACAGAATATTGTTGGAGGGGTTTTGGATGGTTATTTAGAGGGTTTTTTGGGCGAAAAAGAGAGCCTCCATTGTTAGCAGACTTTTGTTTATTGATTTATTTACGACTTAGAATGCATAAAAGAACCAAAAACGTGTTAATTTCTTAGATAAGGATTGTGAATAATAAACAGCACACCTGTCTCTAATTTGTGCGTATTTTCAGTGTGACTAATCTGATACTATGGTCATAGTGCAAAAGTGTTACTCCAGGAACGTCAATCTACGGGAATTACCAAAGACGTTCAGAGCGGAATATTTAAAATATTTGAATCTGTGGCATTTTGTGATGTTTTGATGGTATTTTTACATACTTTGCGGATTGTAAATACAATTGGATAAGGTTTAATGGATACAATGAAACACAATTAATGATATGAAGTCCACTTGTTTTTCCACTCTACTGGTACGTTAAATCATGATACAAATAAATGATTAAATGTCATTTGTCATTGAAAAATTAATGACACATTTAATACTATTTATGTATTTAATTCCAATTATGATTTTAAAAAAAGACAGTACCGGTAGCTCCTCTTTTGTCTAATTGGGGCTTTTAGTCAGAGCTATTGCTGTCAGGTATGTTCAGAATAGCATAGTGGGTTATCATTAATGCCTTCTTACTCCCAGGTGTCCTTCTCTTTATTATGGTTTTACCATACCCATAGCTATTTCTTAAAAAGGGAGACAACATAATTTTACAAAATCGTAAAACTGTTTATTCACAAGAATTTGTTCCCCTCCCTGGATTTATTCACATCCTTGAGCTGTACCCCATCCGCACTTAATCTATAATGAGGCACAGACGGCCACGGTGCCGTCTTCCCCTGTTTAAGTCTGATGGCAGATGAGCACCATGGGAGGACTATGATCAAATCTTGCAGTTTTGCACATCATTAGCAGTACATAAGTGTGCAGCACAGCTCTCCTAAGTCAAGTTTCTGCCAAGCCGTCTAGTTCAGATCAAATTTTCAGATTGGGTTTAGAATCCGGTCAAAATAGGGGTTGTGTTCTATTGGCAATTAAAATACCAATAATGATATGAATACATAAACTAAAGTGTCTTTTGCCCCACATTTTTGGTACTGAAGGACTGTGGTTGAAATCCCAGCACAATGGTGGTTTTGCAAAAGTTACGATTTTTTCCAATGGAAACACAAGCAAAGGAAAATTGAAGATGTGAATATGTGACCTTGAACATTATTTCAAATTTTATCAAACCACATCTTGTGCTATTGGTTCTGTTACTAATTTGGGGCAAAAATGTCTGAAAAAACATTCAAGTCTCTAGATCGAAAATGAAGAGAAAGAAAACTAAAATCTCCCATGAGTTAAATGAACAGAGAAACCTGGAATTTGTAAGTTAATGACATGTCGTGATATTTCACCCAACTTACCCAAAAGCATCTCTGACTTGTGTCCTAATAACATTCACATCGGAATGAAACAGCTTTAGGGAAAAAACATATGAGAAAATAGAAAGCCAAGACAAAGAAGACAAAAGACAAGCCAAGATGACTGAAAAAGCTAAACCCCAACCACAAATTCATTTCACGAGCACAAAAAGATCTCATCTCAACATTTGCCAATTTCTCCACAGTACAGAATACATTTTCCCAAGTGTGAAAAGGTTTGTGCCCCAACAAAACAAAACAGCTACAGTACATTTACAATCCCGGATTCACCCTGGGGATAAATAAAGTATTTATTATTCTGATTCCTGGTGGTAACTTTTAGCATGTTACAATGTTGGCACTTTTTACTAGAAAGCTGTTTTTAAATAGTCAGTGATTCGACGATTTGTTTCGGAGGAGTCTGATCCGACTATCAACCTCGCAGTCGAATTGTCTAATATTAATATTCCCTCCCATCTCCGTGGGAGAGAAGCGAGTAAATACCTCCAGGGGCCCTGTGTACAGAAGGTGTGTTGCTAGGATGAATTGATTGCATTCATCATGTCGTCTTTAAATATTACAATGCAATTAGTGTGTGAAGAGAAATGTATTTTAGCGAGTGATAGATAAATCTTAGTTTTAGTTGTCACTTCAGACTTCCTCAGAGCGGTCGCTGTCTCCTTATGTTACGAAATGTCTTTAAAACCATTAAACGTGTTTTGGCCTCCCACATCTCGTTATATAAAATATGTCTGTAAACAAGAAGAATATTTTACTAATAGAGTTAGAAGCATGTTTCTACATGGGGACATGATTGAGGTTCACCAAGACGCGCTACTGTTACACAAGGAGCTCGCCGTGGGATTAAAGGTCTGTGGCTGGCTAAATCTCACCGTCTGCCCCGTTGGGCCTGATCACCGGAAATTGGCCAGGGCTCAGGGGCCAGAACGGACCGCTTCACCGCGGAGGTGAAGCTCTCCTCTTGAAAAATTAGGAGAGCTGTCTTACTCACCTTTTGCAGGTTCACATACAGAAACTGTTATTTACTTCCTCTCTTTAGTCAAGTTTGATGTCCTCATGGTGTTGCACCAGAGAAGATCTCAAACAGTGGTTTAGCCATTTTTTGAGGTGAAAAAAGTCACAAATGAGATCTTTGTTTTGTTTACTTTAATGTAAGACTATCTCTTATATATATACAGTGGAACCTCGATTTACGAACTTAATTGGTTCTTGACCGGGGTTCTTAAATTTAGAAGTTTGTATAGTGAAGCAAATTCTTCATAAGAAACAATGTAAATTGGAATAATGGGTTCCAGCCGAGACAAAAGTCAACGCTTTAGTGAAGGTTTGTAAACTTTGAAAACAATATAAAGTATTATACAGTACTGTTTATCAAAAACAACAAGCTCAACTGTTCTGTACGCATTGCTTTGTCAAGACGCTCACAGACACAGAAGTCACTATGGTGCCCTAACAAACGATCAGAAATCGCAAAAATCCTTAACTTCAACAACCATATTGCTCCAATAATAAACACTTAAAAAGTCAAATCCAAATACTGCACATTAACATGGGGAAAGGAGGAGCTGACTAGAAAGGAGCATAGACAGAGGGAAAACAGGGGTCAGGGGTGAGGGGACGTGTGTGCGTGTCAAGAAAGACACGCATCTAAACAAGAGTAGCTCTTCTCTTCTCTCCGCTGTGAAATAATTCTGCTTTGGCATATTTTTCCAGAAAAGTCCAGTCTCATCACAATTAAAACTTGCTTCGTCAATTATTTTGTACTTGCGA
>NC_084753.1:20706059-20748559 GCF_033978785.1 Entelurus aequoreus | reverse complement strand
AAAACCAGGTCACCAACAGGAGCAGAAGAGCACATAACTACTTTGATAAAGTTGAAGCTTTTTTTTGTTAAAGAAGTTTCAGACGAAAGCACCCATTTAATGACATTTGTAGCCTAGAGGTCTTGCTCATGAATCAGCTCCCTGTGTCTCTTATTGGAAATTAACGCAACAATACAATTCTAAAATTGACTGCAGTCATTAAAAATTCAGAAGAAGACGGCATATTTTTACCAAAGTGTTTCAATACTGCTCTTGCTTTTGGCAACAGACACATAAAAGTAGAAGAAAAAAAATACAGTTTTGTGGACAGAAAAAAAACCCTCACATATAGTATATCATGGTGTAAATTGTAATAGATGGATTCAGACGACTGGTTCAACATGTAGCTGCATCACCTGAAGCCAAATTAACAGTCTAGTGGCCACATCTCGAAAGGCCATTTGCGGTTGATTAGCTTTATGATTGTAATTAAACACAAATGAGAAACATTATACTTGCAGTCACCTCCATCTTCACTAATGGCCGGGATATCTAAATTAACAATTTTCCACAAAAGAAATTAAGTAGACACCCATGGATAATAAACTAACCCTTTGACCTCACAGAAACCTCAGGAAATATGACAGAAGAAGTAACACATTTAGACTTTCAAGTAGAAAAAGTGCAGTGAAAATGCTTAAAGTCAGAACTCCTACTTACAAGCTAACATTTTACACCACACAACAATGGCACTGCCCATAGAGATGCATTGAAAGACAAATAAAATGTTTTTTTTTTACATTTGACATTAGAGGAAGTACAGCAAGGTAACACTTTTCACCTTCACGGAAGGGTTTTTGAATGAGCCCAAGGCACATTATATAAATACAATAGACAAAAAAAAACGCAAAAAGGTATTATGTGGCAAGAAAAGGATGCAATATTGATACTAATATATGTATAACATTTTTCAATATATGCAAATTGGGTGTGGTGGGAATATTTGGGCACCTCACGATTCAATTACAATTTTGGAGCTACGATTCAAACGTAAATGTATTATTTATGTATTTTTTATTATTATATTGTATATAATTGTTATTATATATAATCAATTTATTAAATTTGATTATCAATATCTATAGAAAGCTTCTCCTTTATGGTTTGAGTTTATTTCGAACATGCATACAATTATAACATGATACATCACAATTTCCAGTTTGTCTTTTCAACATGTTTAAAAAGGAGTAGGAAGAAGCAGAGCTAATTTAATCCTACCCCTTTTCAATTTCATAGCAATTGCTAACACTTGTTCACTTCCTGTTCTCAATATATTCACACTATACTTAATAAATAATACAATTAAAATAATAACAATGAAAAAAATGTAAACAAATAGTGAAGTAAATTGTATTTTATATAGTGAATGAGATTATCAATAAATTCAAAATGTTAGTTTTTTCTTTGTGCTTTGTAAACACTAAGTTTGTTTCTTAAACTGGATCATGTTATTACATTGTTTGATTTCATTACTTAATCCATTCCATTATGTAATTCCACATACTGATATACTAAAGGTTTTAGGTGTTGTACGTGCATACAAATGTTTTAAGTTACATTTTTCTTTGACTGCTGACATATGAAGTATTACCTCATTTGCGGTTTTTGGATGTGTATGCACAGAGCATACAGTAGATATATATGTTGAAGGCTAAAATACATGAGAACTGTAGCTGCCTGCTAATTGATGAAATAAATAAAAGGTCCGTACTTGGCGAGCAGGTTTCCTGTTTTAATATCTGTGCCTTCTGAAACCACGGAATGGAAAGACACTTTGCAACCAGATGTGTCGTCACATTGTGGCCATAATTAGCTCTACTGATTTATTAATCTACTTGCTAATTTCCTCTTTTTAGCTGGTTATTCTCTGCTGTAATGTGGTTCCTATTAGCCTTCTGTTGAAGTGTACAGGGCATTATTCTTTCCTTGTTTCACTACTCAACATTCAAACTAGCTTAAAGCAGCGGTAGGCCTGGGTGATATATCCTCTTTATTGATATGTTCAAGTTTTTTGTTACAGACGATTTTTTTAAAAATGAAATTATTTTGCCCTTATGAGCTTTCGCAGCTTGCGCCTTCCCACAGCAAACAAACACAGGCACACATACACACTACTACTATCTACAAGGGAAAAAATCAATAATTGAAGTGACAACCTTCAGATTGCAATCCAAACAATACCCCACTTGTGGACCAGAAGATATGACAGCCATGGCAGCACATTCAATGTCTGTATTAACCAAAAGTAACATAATCCAGTGAAAATATTCAACAGAGCTGCTGTAACTGCCGACAAACTGCTAAGCTAAAAAACACAACTGAGTTCATGCTACTCTGTCTGGGCGCTGACCTCACACGTCGTTTGGCAACAGACACCGCCTTTTAAAGGCATGCACGCACAAAAGTCTGCATTTATCCACTTCACTTACTGAAACTATAGTCCTCTCAATGTTTTACTTGATTACTTATCTACATACAATGTATAATACTCAATTTTATTTTTTTACAGAAGTATTTTATTCAGGACAGAAGTTATTAAGTTTTCACTTTAGTAATCTCAATGGCAATGTACAATGTTAAATTTTTCTTAACTGAAGTATTTTATTCAAGACAGAAGTATTGCTTCCCAGCTCCTAATTTAGTTATTTGAACATTATTGCATAAATAACACAATATATATCGGGTCTAAAAAGATCAACATTATACAAAACATAATTTTGCCGAGAGTAAGATGCAATGTCATTTAAAACTACTAGTATTTGATAAATTAAAGCAAAACTTGTTTTGAATTATTATTGTCATTTGTATTAGATGTTTTGTTTTTTTTGTTTTTTAAAGTAGGGAACATTTTGGAAAGAAACGTAAATCAATTGTTTTGTGAAAAAATCTGAGATTTTATTTGTATGTCGTATCGCTCAGACCAGGGGTCGGTAACCTTTTTGGCTGAGAGAGCCATGAAAGCTAAACATTTTAAAATGTATTTCTGTGAGAGCCATACATTTTTTAACATTGAATACAACTAAATGTGTGCATTTTTAAGTAAGACCAACATTTTTAGAGTACGATAAGTCTCTTATTCTTTTTTAATAACATTGTTATTCTGAAGCTAACCAATAATGAATAAAATACTTCTTACCATTAATTCGACTCCTTGAACAGGTGCGGTAGAAAACGTATGAAAATGCATGAGAATGTTTCATATTTTGAACGTTATTTTTAACACTGTGATTACCAGCGGAATTGTTCATTACTTATCGTGTTAAGCAATGTCAGCTAAGATTTATCTGAGAGCCAGATGCAGTCATTAAAAGAGCCACAGGTTCCCAACCCCTGGCCCAGACCTACGAAGCGGCTAACATAGCTTATCCTCTTATCCTGCCTCTGTGTGTGTCCACGCTAAACCGTCTGTATTACTTGAACATACATAAATAATGGATATTTGAACATTTGTGCATACTTGCCAACCCTCCCGAATTTTCCGGGAGACTCCCGAATTTCAGTGCCTCTCCCGAAAATCTCCCGGGACAACCATTTTCCCGAATTTCTCCCGATTTCCAGCCGGACTTAAGGCACGCCCCCTCCAGATCCGTGCGGACCTGAGTGAGGACAGCCTGTCGTCACGTCCGCTTTTCCTTCATATAAACAACGTGCCGGCTCAGTCACGTTATAACATCTACGGCTTTTGGCGAGTGCACAACTGCACAAACAACAAGAAGGAGACGAAGCAGAAGAACGAAGAAGACACAGTCATGGCGACGACGAGTGACAGAGAACAGAACGAGGATGGACAATTCAAGCATAAACTCACTCCTTTCCTGCAAATTAAATTTCAAAGATGCTGCCTGTAATAGAGTGATCTAAGTTGTTTGTTGCCATCTCCTGGTGAATGTTGGGAATAGTCTTCTGTGGTTACTTTTTGGTTGGCCAACGGTTTACGTTGTATTGCGCACCCTGATGGCAAGTGTGGGAGTTGGTTCTGAAGTATGAAGTAAAGAGACGTAACTTCGTCACCTCGCCTGGTTATTGACTCCAACCCAGAATATTACACTGCCCATAACTACGCTCCTTCAAATGCTGTGCTACTGGCTGCAAAGCATTGCACTTTCAAATACAACAATGAGTAGAGGAGTGTTATGTGTGTATATGTGTAAATAAACGAACACTGAAATTCAAGTACAAACCCCGTTTCCATATGAGTTGGGAAATTGTGTTAGATGTAAATATAAATGGAATACAATGATTTGCAAATCATTTTCAACCCGTATTCAGTTGAATATGCTACAAAGACAACATATTTGATGTTCAAACTGATAAACATTTTTTTTTTTTGCAAATAATCATTAACTTTAGAATTTGATGCCAGCAACACGTGACAAAGAAGTTGGGAAAGGTGGCAATAAATACTGATAAAGTTGAGGAATGCTCATCAACATTTATTTGGAACATCCCACAGGTGAACAGGCAAATTGGGAACAGGTGGGTGCCATGATTGGGTATAAAAGTAGATTCCATGAAATGCTCAGTCATTCACAAACAAGGATGGGGAGAGGGTCACCACTTTGTCAACAAATGCGTGAGCAAATTGTTGAACAGTTTAAGAAAAACCTTTCTCAACCAGCTATTGCAAGGAATTTAGGGATTTCACCATCTAAGGTCCGTAATATCATCAAAGGGTTCAGAGAATCTGGAGAAATCACTGCAAGTAAGCAGCTAAGCCCGTGACCTTCGATCCCTCAGGCTGTACTGCATCAACAAGCGACATCAGTGTTTAAAGGATATCACCACATGGGCTCAGGAACACTTCACAAACCCACTGTCAGTAACTACAGTTGGTCGCTACAACTGTAAGTGCAAGTTAAAACTCTTCTATGCAAGGCGAAAACCGTTTATCAACAACACCCAGAAACGCAGTCGGCTTCGCTGGGCCTGAGCTCATCTAAGATGGACTGATACAAAGTGGAAAAGTGTTCTGTGGTCTGACGAGTCCACATTTCAAATTGTTTTTGGAAACTGTGGACGTCGTGTCCTCCGGACCAAAGAGGAAAAGAACCATCCGGATTGTTATAGGCGCTAAGTTGAAAAGCCAGCATCTGTGATGGTATGGGGGTGTATTAGTGCCCAAGACATGGGTAACTTACACATCTGGGAAGGCGCCATTAATGCTGAAAGGTACATACAGGTTTTGGAGCTGTCGTAGAATTTCTGACCTTTTGACCTATATTTCTTGTCTTTTAAGAATGTCCGCTCATTTTCAATTCTCTTCTATTTTGTGCCATTGAATGGACCAGTTGTGGGACAAAGGTGAATATGGAGTTATGCCAACCTGTCTACAGAATGTTTAGAATTTCCAAATATGACTAAGAGATACAAGGTTGTTTTGGAACAGACAAAACCAAAACAAAACAATCATGACGCACTAGATAAAAAACAGTGACGCACAAGAGACATATAAAAAATGACAGAAGACCGGAACTCGACAGTGATTTTAGCTTGTGTGTGTCTTGTTTGCTCTGGAGTACATGTGGTCTGTCTGCACGGCCAACTCAATTCAACCTGCACTTCTGATAATAGGTAAATAAATTTGTTGTACTAAACTACTTTTGTTGCCTGCTTAAGCTTCGGACAATCCACTACACAAATTGGCGTCACGAACAGGATGGCTCAGAAGCTACAGGTCGACAGCCGCTCCCGCTCTCTCTGTCAGGCAGACAGTGTGTTGCACGCGCGCATCACAAGGTAAGCAGTTTGCTTTAAAGTGTAAACATTTTCTGCCTGGAGAGAGCCGGATCGATAAGTCTAATTGCTGAATCTATTTTTGATAAAAGATAGGTTTAGTCAGGTTCTCCAAAAACAACCTGGAATGGGGTAAATTATGGTTGGATTGAGTTGTTTTATATGTGATAATTTGTCTGTGTGTTTGTTGAAAACTTGTGATTTCTTGTTTTTCACATAAGGGGATTGTTGATAGAATTTTGGTGGTTCGGAGTGTTTTTGAAGCATAGACGATGTGAGACGAAAAATTTCTTTTAACCTCTTCATCCTTTGTCGTTGTTGGCAGAGGATGCTTCTTGCTGCAAGTGCATCAGATTAGTCAGAGTTGGATACAGCTAAATTATAGGCAAGATTTGCTAACTGGTGTTTGAGTTTGAGTTTATTTCAAACATGCAAGCATACAACATGATACATCACAATTTCCAGTTTCTTTTCAACATGTTCGAAAAGGAGTAGGAAGAAGCAGAGCTTATTTAATCCTACCCCTTTTCTTTACATAACAGTTGCAAAACTTTTTGTTCACTTCCTGTTCACAATTTTTTCACAGTAAACTCCATAAGTAATCACAATAAAAATAAATAAATAAATAAATAATAGTAAGAATTTAATAATAATAATTGGTGAAGTAAGTCATATTTCATATGATGAGATAAGTAAGATTACTTTATGAATGAATGAATGGATGGATGAAATAAATTGAGAATGTTTGTCATGGTTCTTCTTCTTTGTACTTTGTAAACACTTTAAGTTTGAAGAGTTTCTTGAAGTGTATCATATTAGTACATTGTTTGATTGCTTTGCTTAATCCATTCCATAATTTAATTCCACATACTGATATACTGAAGGTCTTAAGTGTTGTACGTGCAAACAAATGTTTTAAATTACGTTTTTCTCTAAGATTATATTTCTCCTCTTTTTTTGAGAAGAATTGTTGTATATTCTTGGGTAGCAGGTTATAGTTTGCTTTGTGCATAATTTTAGCTGTTTGCAAATTCACTATGTCGTGGAATTTCAGTATGTTTGATTCAATAAATAAAGGGTTTGTATGTTCTCTATATCCAACATTATGTATTATTCTAACTGATCTTTTTTGTAACACCGTTAATGAATGAAGTGTACTTTTGTAATTATTTCCCCATATTTCTACACAGTAGCTCAGATATGGTAACACTAGTGAGCAGTAGAGAATATGAAGGGATTTTTGGTCTAGAACATGTTTTGCTTTATTCATTATTGACGTGTTTCTTGCAACTTTATGTTGTATATTTTTTACGTGAGATTTCCAGTTCAATTTATCATCAATCATTATACCTAGAAATTTGGTTTCGTTTACTCTTTCAATTTCTATTCCGTCTATTTGTATTTGTGTTTGACTTTCTCTTCTACTGTTACCAAATAGCATTATTTTAGTTTTACTAAGATTCAACGATAGTCTGTTTTTGTCAAACCATCTTTTTAATTTCTTCTGTTATTATTTGTATTATCTCCTGTGTGTTCTCTCCTGAACATTTGGCCCATAAAAATTGATGACATCTATGAAGGTGCGACATATCTGTTTATGTGGAAACTGCAGCGGTGGGAAAAGCCTCTTATAGGTGACCGCTCATTGACTCCGGTAAAGGAGATCAACTGAGCGGATAGCTGTCACGACAAATTTGGAAATTTGCTGCAAATAGACAGGTATTGATCGGGCTGCATATGGTAGAGCTTTGGTGAAACTTGGTGAAACTGTATGGACTGACCAGACACGAGTCTGTAGGATTGTTGGGTGATTCCCCGTGGTCCTACTGGGCGTTAGGCCAGGTTTTTCCGTGTTGGTCAGGGAGGAAACGCAGGTGCTGCTCCAATGAAACGGGTTAATCGCCGTTGTATGAGCAATGATGGAACCTGGTTTTTGTGATATGAGACGGCCGATTCCACAAAAGCACGCGTGCATTAGTTGTTTATATTTGTCCGGACATGGGGTGGTATTGTAATTTATAAATGTGTGTATAATGATGAATGCTGAAACGTGTGTGTATTGAGTGAGTCAGTTTATGTTGGTACATTTAGATATATGCGTAATTTAATTTTTGTGTAGCACCTGGTTTCTTATCACACTTTTTCTCACAGCCCCGCTATCTGTAAAAGTTGGGAAATTGTCTAAAATGTGTGTGCTTGTGAGAAAGTACACAAAGTTTATGTACAGAAAACATATGAGTGAATGATCTATCCATTTAATTATCTTATTCCGCTCTCGGGGGTTGGATCGCGGAGGCAGCAGCCTAAGCAGGGAAGCCCAGTACTCCCCCTCTTTGGCGCTGCGAGCGAATTCCAGTCATTTGAATTTGTTTTTAACTGTGCTGGTGATTGTGACTGTGCGATATTATAGTTGTAAGAAGGCATTAAAACTATAAATACGGAAAAAAGGCTCTCGCTAGCGCTCTCTGGAAAATTCTCTGTGTGTGAGTGCGTGTGTGACGCATATAAAAAAAAAAGGAGTCTCAGCTGGGAGACATTTTGAGATAAGAGTGTGTCATTGTGACGAGGCTGTGTAAGTGACAGCTGCACGAGACTTGGTTCGAAGAGGAGTGACAATGTTAGGATAGCATTGAGCTAGGATAGCATTGAGCTAGGTTAGCATTAAGCTAGGTTAGCATTGAGTTAGCATAGCATTGGATTAGATTAGCATTGAGCTAGTTTAAAAATAAAAATAAAATATATATATATATATATATATATATATATATATATATATATATATATATATATATATATATATATATATATATATATGTATATAGTGGACAGCTGTACTCAAATCTGAAGAGAAGGCTGACAGGTTGGTTTTGATAATAGGAAAAATAAAATATACTGTATATGAATAAATAAACATTTAAATATCAATACATACATTTGGACTGGGACATTTAAGCATTGGTAAATTCATTAGTCATTAATTATGTGTGTAATATACTGTATTGAACAGCCGTGTTGCTTATCTGATCCATCCAGTTCCTGTGTGGAAGTTGAGACAAACACACACGCACGCACATCATAGATTAGAACACATTGTAGCTTTGAATTAATAATGATATAGCAAACACATTAAATAAAATTTAATTAAATTTAATAAAGGTAAAATGATTATTTAATTATATTGACATTTTAATTATTTCAAGAATAATCACGATGAAGTAAAATTTTAATTTATATTCTAAAACTTCTAAAAAACATCTGTGCAAACTGTGAAACATGTAGTCTGAAGAAGTACAGATAAGAGTCGCCAACACTCAGCGCCTTAGTCAAAACAAAACGTAGAGAAGCGTTAAACAAATTCTAATCAGAAGGAAGACAGACCAAAATATGAGAACTTAAGTAAACAGACAGCAAGTAAACCAGAAATAATAATGTAAATAAATAACAAAGAAAGCAAATTTCTATGTGACATTGGTGCATGTAGAATTACATGTACAGAATAAAACAAAATGGAAACAACTGTCTGCAAGATAAGCATGACGTCATGAATTGTGCTCGGGTTGACAATAGATAGATAGATGGACAGATAACACGTTATTGATTCCTTCAGGAGAGTTCCCTCAGGAAGAAGAAGTAAAAAGTAAACAGTAACTAATAAGGGTATAAATGGAAACAAAATAGAAAAATATTACAAGGAGAATAAAAATGGAACAGTAAAATAAGAGAAACTAGGCAATAACGACCATTATATAAAAAAGTATTGCACTGTTATTGTTTTGCATTCCCTGTCACCTCCCCCCTCTTGTTCTTTACTCGGAAACATAATTGCCATTGTTTCAAAATTAAATTATCTGAACATTCAACACATTATGACATATAAAAAAAAATTGATTGGTATGATCATAGTAGAATGATTTGTGTATTATTGAAATGAGCCTTTTAAGTTTAAGTATTGGGTCTATATTTCTTCTATAAACATTTCCCCAAACTTCAAAACAATGTGACATATGGAAAAATAAATGAATAATATAACATGTGCAGACATTTCTTATTCAGCATGTGTTTTACTTTATACCGAATAGCAATGGATTTGGATATTTTTCTTTAATATGTTCAATATGCGGCTTCCATCATATTAATGATCAATTACTATTCTCAAGAAGTTAGTTCATATACTCTGTCAAGTTACTCTTTCTGGTAAAGATTTAGTCTTATTAATTTCTACATATTGAGATCTATTACTTAAAATAACTACTTAACCACTGTTGTGAAACACCTTTCTAATTTATGGGAGTATTGGGATAGGATTGAGGAAGATGTCTGCTGTGGTGGTGGTTAGTTTGGAAATTAATTTAATAAAAGTAACTTTAAAGTGCAGTCTGACATTTTTAGTTTGGAGTAATTTATATTTTTAATTAGACATTGCATTCCACCATACGTCTGAAAGGTGGCCTTGTGAGGTGTTTGTGCTGCGATATCAGGACAGCTGGCACAAAACAATGTGTGTGTGTGCATGTTGTGACTAGTGTGAAAGAAAAGATAAGGAGAAACGTGAATAAAAACATTCTTTTGTTTTGGAGAATATCACGCACAGCGGGAGGTCAGAGTGCAAGCATGACAGCTTGCTCGCGCCTACTGATAGACAAATGATAGTTTAAATTAACTTATAGATCATCTTTAAGTGAATTAAAAGGGTAATTAAATACACATGAAGTAGTACGTATAATCTTTGAATTAAGGTTATTGATTAGCATTTAATGGGATAGTTAAGACTGTAATTTTAAAACGTGATATGCAAAATTGAACTAACCGAGAGGATATGAAAACGATGGGTGTACATGTTTTGAGTTCCAAATTCTGGAGGGAAAAAACCTCAACAAAACGTAAAACCATACAGTCGGACTTGGGTGGTAGTCACGGAATTGTCCTAGGTCAAGCTAGGGTGGAAACTGTTATGCAGCCGGGGGACTGCCAACTTCTCTGAACAAGACAAGCTCCAAAGTTGTAGCCAGAACATGCTCACAAAAAATACAGGTGTGACAGAGGACGCCCACAGCAGGACGAACAGCAGGATACAAACAGACCCCTGCTGGACATAAGTGTCAACGGACAATGTTCAACACAATCTTTGAAGCATTCCTTTGTGGTCAACCTGCACACACCTTGTAATGACCTGCTTTACGAACTGTGCCCTGACAATTCAATACCGCACAGAAGGAACTTCCTGATGTTGCCTGACAGCACGACAACAGCTGACAACTACTGGGGACGCCTCCCAGGAACGAATGGAGGACGGGGACTGCTCCAACAGTCCTAGCACTGGCTGCCACCCAAACCGCCAAAGTGTATGATCTACAATTAGACGACTCATAATAGGAGCCTTTTGACTCTTATATATGGTGGGACTCAAGGTATGGCCGCTCATGTGAACTATCCTTTCAACAATTAACATGGTATAAGATGGACAACTAATGACCCACATTGTTCCTTTGCTCTCTGTCCTGCCTACGAAACCAAAAATTTAGGTCAAATGATAAAACAGGGCGTAGCTGCCGCTGATTGAACCGATACGCAAATACCACATTTTCAATTATTTTGGTTGTCTGTTAAAAATATAGCTATGGGCTGCAATTTGGACATTCCTGCTGTAGGCTACAAGGAGCTAGCAGCTACACAACAGCTGAGCTAAAATAAAATTTAAGCATATCAAAAAATTGTAGTTGCTTATTACATACACAAAGTCGCTTAGAGACAGAAGTCTGTAGAAAGTATTCAGTAACAAACTTTCTACCACAGGAAACATACTGAACAAATACAGCAGTTACTGTCAGACTCTAATCCGTATTACCTTGTCTGTCAGAGACATGGTTAAAACCCACAACACCTTTCGTTCTAATTAATGTCCCGGGGGACAAGATTACAGAAAAGACAGATCGAGTGACAAAGGGGGGAGGAATTATGATTTATGAAAGGGAAAACATTAAAAGTAGATCAATTTCAGTATGTTGAAATTAAAATCACATTTTCCTCATAAATGTATTTCAAGGTAATTGTAGTATACCGACCGACCACAGCTAAAGACATTTTTCTTGATTCATTTTCAGACATCCTCAAACAGCATAGTATGAAAGAAGTAACGTCATGGGGGACGTTAATCTGGACTGGTTAAATAAGACGCGTAGAAAGAAACTTAAGGATATTATAAACGGCTTCTACATGATACAAATGATAAGCAGCCCTACTAAAATTACAATTGGATGACAAAAATCAAAGAGATCATCTGTAAATACACTAATACAAAACCAGAAAGAAGAGTGCTAAAATAAAAATACCTTGGATTAATAAAACAATTTGGATTCTAATAAAGACATCGGGACTCAGCTCTCAAAAGAGCAATTAAAACAGGTCTAAATACAGATCGTATGATTTTAAAAGTTTGAGGAACAAAGTTACAATGTTTATGCGGAAGTCTAAAGCTGACTTTCACTTAGAATTAATCAAAGCTGCAAAAGGGAACATTAGAAAGTTATGGAAAACCAGATACAAACTTACGGGAAGAGAGCAAACAAGAAACAACACTATAACATTGAATATCAATGGCGCTACTATCACAGACAGTCTGGACATAAGTAATAATTTTAATGAACATTTCATCCAGTCTGTACAAACCCTGAATAAAAAATCCCTCAAAATCAGTGCAAATAATTGTCATTTATTCAGGATGGACTAATTTTAGAATTAACAAATGAAACAAAGTTAAACAAAATCTTCACTGCATTATCAGACTCACGATCTAGAGGTATATATATGGGTTGGACACTATCTTCCTAAAAACATATAAGGATTGTATTATTGCTCGTATAACAACAATTGATAAATAAATCAATAACGGAAAACACTTTCCCTACCACGTCGAGAAACTGCTACTATAATTAAATCCATAAAGCAGGAAATAAAGAAGACCAGAACATGTACAGACCAATTAGCCTTCTCCACGTTATAACAAAAGGAATAGAAAATTTGAAGTTAAAAAGTGGCTTTGGAGCAATCAAGGCTGCTCACACGGTCACTAAGAGGGGCATTATGTTGACACATCAATTTAATGAATATTATATTTATCCATGAGAGCATTTTTGTTGTAGATTGTGAGGTATGGCTGTTAAAATCTTGGTTGTTGTTACGAATGATGACAGATGTAAAAAAGAGCATGTATTGTCTTTGTGTGATGATTTAAATAAGGTGTGGTTGTATTGTATATTAAGAATGTGTCCATGAAGGGGCATTTTATGACTTTTCCTAAATGTGATTACATGCTACAGTATAATTATTTTTTAATTAATTATGAATGTATATATTTATTATGATTAATTAGTGTCATAATTGTATTGCTTGATTTTTGGATCCCTTTAATTTAGGTAGCCAGGGATGCAGATGGAAAGTAGCTATTTAGATATAATCTGGTACAGAACATATCTGTTTCTGAACTTAATGTTTCTGTGCATTGTCCCATCATAGATAGACTAAATTAAATACAACTATTTAGTGAATTATTGAGGCCACAATAATTCACAAGATGTTGTAAAATATCAAAGTACTATTGCAAAAGCGAACAGTGACCTCAAACATGACCTGTCCTCCGCCTCTGTTCTTGCTGCGCTTGACTATCAGCTGCCTTTTCTTTTTCTTGGATGTTTCTAAAACTACTAATACTACTACTACTACTACTATTACTATTACTACGACTAACACTGTCCCTGTTTCAGGGACAGAGGGGGGAGGTGAGTTTGGATTGGGTCAGGTTTGAGCGTGTTGAGGTTTTATTTAATCGATATGATCAATCCGGTACAAGGATAAAGGAACGTAATGATTTAGATTGACAAGTGCAGTGGTTGGCGGAAGCAACCCCAACCTCAAAGGAGAATGCCAATTCAGTAATTAAATATTTTGTGAATTATCTAATATCCCGACATGGTTTCCCCAAAAAGATTAGGTCAAACAACGGCACCTATTTTAAAAAAACAGGTTATCGTCTTCAGTCACAAGATCAGCACTTCTCAGGACCAGCAGCTTCCTAGGAAGGCGGAAAGACCATGAGACCAAAATGGTATGTTTGGAAAATGTAGAATTTGTGTGCCAGTTCCTCTGTGCAGATTTGAGGATGAAAGCAGCCACTCCAGATTCCCTTGCACTCGCTAAGAGGGGCACGGTCAAAGCCGATCCAGGACCAACACCCGATACCTGACTGGAAGGAACCGAGAGGAGAGACAACACCTTGCCAGCGATGACGAGAACGACTAAGGTTGCCAGCCAATATGTGTCCGTCGGGACTCCAGCAGCTGTGGAAGGAGGCCCTGAAGCAAGCCGAGGGCCTGGACCAAAGCCCCACGCCCCATACTCTGCCCAGCCTTCCCCAAAGCCCCCACAGCTCCAACTCTACGTGAGTTTTCCCCAAAGCGGCCAGCACGCACATGCCATTGCACAGTCTGCCCAATGGACTGAACCACACCCAAAGAAGAGACAGAGACAGACTGTTTGAGTGGATCTCTTTCTTCACCAAGGCAGCCAAAAGCCCAACGAGGTCTACAAGCGGTGTAGAATCCCATTTCCAATCAATTGGTAATCAACAATATTGGTAACTACATTCATTGCAAATGCCGGAAAAAATATTTTTGCAAATGTCTTACAGTCATAAGTCTATATACATTCATCTATTTATGTTCAATGATGTTCATGATCAAAGTATTTGTTATTCCTTTACTAAATCAAAGGGTAGGCCACTAATTGTGTTCTGTGAGATGGTTTTACTGCAGGCTGGTAACAGCGATCGCTCTGAAGGAGGGTCACAGACGGAATTTTTGCCTCGTATAAAAACATTGAGGTTTTTGCCTCTATCTGTGGTAGAGATTTAACTTAGTGGTCTACATCAGAAATTGTTTTGGTCCAGGGTCTTAAGACCCTGGAAGGAGGGTATGTCGTAGAATTTCTGACCTTTTGACCTATATTTCTTGTCTTTTAAGAATGTCCGCTCATTTTCAATTCTCTTCTATTTTGTGCCATTGAATGGACCAGTTGTGGGACAAAGGTGAATATGGAGTTATGCCAACCTGTCTACAGAATGTTTAGAATTTCCAAATATGACTAAGAGATACAAGGTTGTTTTGGAACAGACAAAACCAAAACAAAACAATCATGACGCACTAGATAAAAAACAGTGACGCACAAGAGACATATGAAAAATGGCAGAAGACCGGAACTCGACAGTGATTTTGGCTTGTGTGTGTCTTGTTTGCTCTGGAGTACATGTGGTCTGTCTGCACGGCCAACTCAATTCAACCTGCACTTCTGATAATAGGTAAATACATTTGTTGTACTAAACTACTTTTGTTGCCTGCTTAAGCTTCGGACAATCCACTACAGAGCAACATATGTTGCCATCCAAGCAACGTTACCATAGACGCCCCTGCTTATTTCAGCAAGACAATGCCAAGCCACGTGTTACATCAACGTGGCTTGAATGGCTTCATAGTAAAAGAGTGCGGGTACTAGACTGGCCTGCCTGTAGTCCAGACCTGTCTCCCATTGAAAATGTGTGGTGCATTATGAAGCCTAAAATGCCACAACAGAGACCCCCGGACTGTTGAACAACTTAAGCTGTACATCAAGCAAGAATGGGAAAGAATTCCACCTGAGAAGCTTACAAAATGTGTCTCCTCAGTTCCCAAACGTTTACTGAGTGTTGTTAAAAGGAAAGGCCATGTAACACAGTGGTGAACATGCCCTTTCCCAACTACTTTGGCACGTGTTGCAGCCATGAAATTCTAAGTTAACTATTATTTGCAACAAAAAAAAAAGTTTATGAGTTTGAACATCAAATGTCTTGTCTTTGTAGTGCATTCAATTGAATATGGGTTGAAAAGGATTTGCAAATCATTGTATTCCGTTTATATTTACATCTAACACAATTTCCCAACTCATATGGAAACGGGGTTTGTATTTATTGTATTTATATGTATATATATACACATAATAAAATACATATATATATATATATATTAGGGGTGTAACGGTACGTGTTTTGTATTGAACTGTTTCGGTACGGGGGTTTCGGTTCGGTACGGGGGTGTACCGAACGAGTTTCTAAGCTAAAGTCTTAACAAGCTGCTTTGCTTCTTCTGCCTCTGTCTCAGCACCCAGCATTTTCCCACCCACACAACCATCTGATTGGTTACACAAAAAGCGGTAACAGCCAAGTCAGTGCTTCAGCGTCGAGCAGATAGGTGTTTAGCAGGTGAGCATCAGGCAGCGTACTCTCCCCAAATTAAAATAAACACCTCCCAGTCAACTACTAGTAACATCACTATGAGCCCGTTGACGTTCTGAAACTTAAACTGCAGCTCAGCTCGCTCGCAGTCCTGGCTTGAGGTGAAGGCTAATTAGCTGTTAGCGTAACGTTAGCTCATTTTGCGGTGTGTGTGTGTGCGTGTGTGTGTGTAGTCTCTCCTATTGCTATTGTACTATTTTTTCAGCTATAGTTACATTAATCATTAGTAATGGAGCAGCCTAGTTTTGAATGGCAGGGTCCCTGCTATCACATGTTGATAAAAATATAACATTTACATAATAAAAATCAACTACAGTGAATTCTAGCTATAAATATACTCCTCCCCCCTGAACCCCGCCCCGGCCCCGCCCACTTCAACCCCAATCTCCCGAATTTGGAGGTCTCAAGGTTGGCAAGTATGCATTTGTCCATCAATTCAACATTTTCCTCGTTCCAGTCTTGATGCATTGAAGAATCAATAATGTCCCGCCTCTACAAATTATGATGACGCCATCCTGAACCCCACCACAAATAAATCACAGTTCTGTGGGGAAACACCAAACTGTATATGCTAGTTATTGTATGAATATAATAAAACAATACAAAAGAATGTACTACTAACAACTACAGTAGTTTTATGAAGTAAAGTAATAAACATGTACAGCATTTACATTGGAAACTGGACTTTCACACTATCTTCTTCCAGCTGCTTCTCTGTCAAACACACCATCAAGAGTTTTTACATATTTTCATGGATATATGTCCACCGTTTAGAGATCATTTTAACATTCTTGGCTGGCGTTAGACTCATTCTGCTTCAGCATGATGCAGACTAGCAGTGGTCAGCACTGTCCTTCACATTCACTTTATTTGTTCCCATGGGTGGAAAACCAAGTATTGTCCATCTCGAGCTTCAAGCTTCCACCACCAATGTGTGAATGGGGAGCAAATGAATGATGGGTTCTCAGTTCTCACTGTTAAGTGCTTTGAGTGTCTAGAAAGGTGCCAGATGTTTTTGAGGTCGGGCCACAGAAGCTCCAACTGGGATATTTCCTACATTTTAGCAGAGAGCGGCATAACTTTAAAGAAAAGTAAAAGACTCACCGTGTTCCATCAGCTTTCCAGCTGACTTTGTATGGTTTTTGCTCCAGGAAAGAAAGGTTTTGTTTATCCATCGATACGGGCTGTGCACCAGGAAAGCCAGAACTGTAATCACAAAAAACACCATTCATTACATGACCTCTCTATCCACAACATGCATTAATTTCACTTATCGGCTTTTAGTCTTCATGACATAGGAAGCTTTAATGAGTGTTTTCATGAAAAGGCAGTCTGAACCGAGCTGTTCTTTATTTGCCTGTAAATGCTTTATTTACAGAGGTTTACAAGTATTATTTGAAGACACTGACAAGAGCAAATACAAACTTCATAGGGAAAAAAAACACTAACTTAATTAATTACACGATCATGTATCGGCATCATAAAACATTTACTAGCTGTACAGGGAATGTTTAATTAAGAAAGTGTACAAACATCTAAGCCAGGGGTCCCCAAACTTTTTAATCTCGCATTGGGTTAAAAAAATAAATAAATAAATAAAATAAAATAAAACAATTTAAAAAAATTAAAATTAAAATTATATGTATATATATATATATATATATATATATATATATATATATATATATATATATATATATATATATATATATACATATATATATATATATATATATATATATATATATATATATATATATATATATATATATATATATATACATATATATATACATATATATATATATATATATATATATATATATATATATATATATATATATATATATATATATATATATATATATATATATATATATATATATATATATATATATATATATATATATATACACTACCGTTCAAAAGTTTGGGGTCACCCAAACAATTTTGTGGAATAGCCTGATTGCACAAGGGTTTTCTAATCATCACTTAGCCTTCTGAGCCAATAAGCAAACACATTGTACCATTAGAACACTGGAGTGATAGTTTCTGGAAATGGGCCTCTATACACCTATGTAGATATTGCACCAAAAAACAGACATTTGCAGCTAGAATAGTCATTTACCACATTAGCAATGTATAGAGTGTATTTCTTCAAAGTT
The DNA here is from genome assembly GCF_033978785.1 of Entelurus aequoreus. Classification (NCBI taxonomy): domain Eukaryota; kingdom Metazoa; phylum Chordata; class Actinopteri; order Syngnathiformes; family Syngnathidae; genus Entelurus; species Entelurus aequoreus. The sequence goes on along the minus strand of NC_084753.1, from coordinate 20,730,304 downwards.
AAGACTAGTTTAAAGTTATCTTCATTGAAAAGTACAGTGCTTTTCCTTCAAAAATAAGGACATTTCAATGTGACCCCAAACTTTTGAACGGTAGTATATATATATATATATATATATATATATATATATATATATATATATATATATATAGGTTCCGAGTGCGATGGGAAAATGCATTTGTAGACAATAAGATTTGCCTCAGCGGCTAGGAGACACCGAGAGTAACAAGCAGTAGAAAATGGATTAGAAAGGACAGATTAAAAAAAAAAAAAAAAATTTTTTTAAATATATATATATACACTACCGTTCAAAAGTTTGGGGTCACATTGAAATGTCCTTTTTTTGAAGGAAAAGCACTGTACTTTTCAATGAAGATAACTTTAAACTAGTCTTAACTTTAAAGAAATACACTCTATACATTGCTAATGTGATAAATGACTATTCTAGCTGCAAATGTCTGGTTTTTGGTGCAATATCTACATAGGTGTATAGAGGCCCATTTCCAGCAACTATCACTCCAGTGTTCTAATGGTACAATGTGTTTGCTCATTGACTCAGAAGGCTAATTGATGATTAGAAAACCCTTGTGCAATCATGTTCACACATCTGAAAACAGTTTAGCTCGTTACAGAAGCTAAAAAACTGACCTTCCTTTGAGCAGATTGAGTTTCTGGAGCATCACATTTGTGGGGTCAATTAAACGCTCAAAATGGCCAGGAAAAGAGAACTTTCATCTGAAACTCGACAGTCTATTCTTGTTCTTAGAAATGAAATTTATTCCACAAAATTGTTTGGGTGACCCCAAACTTTTGAACGGTAGTGTTTATATACTTTTTTTTTGTCATGGGGCTTCCCGCGGGCCTGGATTTTGGGACCCCTGATCTAAGCTATTATTTAGCATGTAGTCTGTATTTATTTATAGATTATACAATGTTTCAGTTAGTTTGTACTTCTTCTGGTATTCTACTTCTTCCTACTCCTTTTAATAGACATGTTGAATTGTGCAAGTGTAGACATAAATTTTTATTTTATTTTCTAAAGCATGTTTGACATAAACTTTCACCAATGTTTTAAGGCATGGTAAATGGTAAATGTGTTATACTTGTATAGCGCTTTTCTACCTTTTTGACCTCGGGGCCCAACTTTTCCACTACTGAGGGGGCTGGATCCCACTCAAATATTGACACTGAATTAGAGTCTTCCTCTTGATGTTAATCGTATTGAATAACTATATTTAGGATACTTGCAGTTGAACAGGATAAACCCAAAAATAAAGACCTAAAACTAAATATTAATCAACAACACTGCAAAAGAAGGGACTCATAAAAGCAAATTAAAAATAAATTCATATACAATTACGCAGTGCTATAATGAATTCATTCTAACTAAATTAACAATAAATAACAATAATGGACATGTTTCTTAAATAAAATTAAAGTGAAAATACAGTGTTACCACTTTAGTCACTTAATTTAAGAAACATCTCTGGCTCTAGGTGCAAACTTATTCTATTTATTTGATATTGTCATTACTGCCACAAGTGGTGGAAAAGTATATTACAACTGAGTACCGCCGAGTACTGACCACAGCTGGGAAACATTTTTGGCAGCCCTTTCGGGGGGCGCTCGCGGGCCAACCATGGGCCCTATTGTTAAGAAATACTGTTTTGAGGAACATTTTTGTCATACAAGTGTAGAAAAAAAGTTAACCGCTGAATTGTCAAACTTCACCTGTTTTGATTGTTGCTGCCTAAAATGCCTGAATTGCTGGAGCTTTTTCAGAAAATTGCAGCAAATTTCCTTTCAACAACATTGAATCAAATTATGATTTGATTAATTTGTTATAAATGTTTTAAGTGTTCCTTGTAACCTTAACCTAAAAAATCACAGGAATGTAACTAACAAAAATTTGAAAATATGTACTGTTTTGATATTTTACTTGTTTTATACTGCACAGACTTAAAAATAAACACTAGATAGATGGGAGTAAAAGCACATACTCAGAGCTCATCGTCAAATGACTGTACAGTTTTAAATCCATCCATCCATTTTCTACCAATAGTCCCTTTCGAGGTCGCTACCCGTTTGTGTGAATGGGTGAATGCAACATATAATGTAAAGCGCTTTGGGTATCATTCCAGGTATAGTAAAGCACTATATAAATACAGACCACTACCATTTAAATGTTGCCTCTTTGCTAGGTTAGAATTGTTAATGACAATCTGTTCTTACCTGCCTTAACCTGGATAAATAAAGGTTCAATAAATACATGTAAACAAGAAGGGGTGTGTTAATAAATGCTTATATACTAAATTAGGTCTGGACGATTATGGCAAAAATAATAATCACGATTATTTTGATTGATATTGTAATCATGATTAACTACACAATAATTCATTAATTTGAAAACATTAGTATTCATTGAACCACCAAAACTGAACTTTAAATATAGTTAAAAACAAATACAAATTAGTAACGAATATACCACACCAAGGAAAATAATAATCAGTGTTTCCCTCACATTCATTTATTTGTGGCGGCCCGCCACGATAGAATTACGTCCACCACAAATATATATATATGTATATATATATATATATATATATATTTTTTTTGTCCTGTCCAGCTTCTCAGGCAAATCATATAGTTGATGTAGATGCCCATATAGGCTGTTCAGATTTACTTTACAAAAGAGAAGTGTAGGATACTTCTCTTGTTGCCTTATTTATGATAAATGATGAATGGGTTGTACTTGTATAGCGCTTTTCTACCTTCAAGGTACTCAAAGCGCTTTGACAGTATTTCCACATTTACCCATTCACACACACATTCACACACTGATGGCGGGAGCTGCCATGCAAGGCGCTAATCAGCAGCCATCAGAGGCAAAGGGTGAAGTGTCTTGCCCAAGGACACAACGGACGTGACTAGGAAGGTAGAAGGTGGGAATTGAACCCCAGTAACCAGCAACACTCCGATTGCTGGCACAGCCACTCTACCAACTTCGCCACGCCGTATTTTACCACTACTGTTTTCTGTTTATTTGTTACTGACTGTGGCAGGACACCTCTGCCTCTGTTTCACTTTATGTTGCTGGTAAATAATATGGTTGTAGTAGTAGGCTAAAGTTAAATTATTTAGTATGCACTAATTAAAGGGGCAGAGCTTAAGAGACATTTTAGCTTTTATATTTTATAAGATATATTTTTTGTAAGAACCACAATTAACAAATATATTTCAGTGAATAACTTATTGTTCAAATCTGTATATAAATATGTACATAAAGTGTTGTAATTATATTGTAAAATGGATGGATGGATGGATGGATGTACGTTTAAAACAAAACTGTTATTATTAATTAGTAAGTATACTTTTTTGAGCCTTTTTAGAGAAAATCATATCATTGTAGTAAATTATGCAAATTACTCGATGATGTCATGGTGACCACGCCCACAGCCACGCCCCCACCGCCACAGGTATCTTGGCAGTTTATGGGAAACACTGATAATAGTAATAACAATACATTTAAATAACAAAATAAGTATTCAGACCGGGCTATGATTGTGAAGGGGTAAGTGTGCTTTGCTGTCATCCTTAGCTTGACGGGTAAATAAAGGACTTCAGGCTGTACAAAAAAAATTTAAAAAGACAGCGCAGCCGCGACAGCCAAATTGCTCTCCTCCTGTTTGTAAGTTAATGTTACATCTATGATGTCGTTCACAACAACACAAGCAAATGAGATGTGCTGTGGGTGTATAGACTGTTCTTGCTGGCTTTAGCTTTGTAGTTTAGTTGCTGTTTCAAGTGGCCATCTCATCGTTGTTAGTTTAAGACGTGTTTCTGGGCTGAATGAGGGTTCCCGGACACATTATTTTTCCAAACAAATGTTCCTTCTCCTCAAAATGGGCCCCATTCAGCAATAAGCTCCTAACTTTCATCTTATCTTTCTTCCTAAGTGATTTCCTAAGAGGAGTCCATTCAATTTCATGACGTGTTCTTAAACGCCGAGATTGTTCCCACCTGCTGTTCTTAAGTTGCTGAATGCCAAATGGTTGGCGCGCACGTGTCTATCATAATTTGCATTGAAACATGCCCTTATTTCTCCAATATGCATATGTAAACACCCTTAATTCCGTAATTTCCATAGGTAAACGCCCGTAATTCCCCATATAAGGCCACAATTCCGGCGGAAAAGCCAAACATCAAACACACGGAGAAAACACAAACAGATTACAGAACAGAAATTCGTATTATCCCGCGGGGGAAATACATAATTTCAAAATGTAAGTTTAAGAAAGGGGGGACTACTGAGGTAGCCTAAAGCGTTCAAATAAATATTCGTCACTTCGGGCAAATAGGTCTGCATGGTCGTGAAATATGCGCTCCCTGCTCAGGGCACGATCTGCGGCATCTTGCAGTAGCAGCAAAAGCATGATGATTGTTTGTGTGTGTGTGTGTGTGTGTGTGTGTGTGTGTGTGTGTGTGTGTACGGTATTTTGAAATGTCTATGTATTGCTCATTTTGCTATATGTCTGTCTGTCTGTCTTATCTATATCTATCTCTATCTTTCTATCTATGATATTAATTTAACATTAGACAATAGAAGTAAGGGAACTTATCACACTTAAGAACAAATAGGCCACCCTAAGAGTGCTCTGGAGCACTCGTAGATTTTGTTTTTACCTACGAACAAATCCCAGCTAAGAAAACATTGGTGAATACAAAAATCTCCTTAAAAACTTCGTAAGAGAGCCTAAGAACAACATTTGTTCTTAAGAACGGTTGCTGAATGGGGCCCATTGACAGCATCTCACTCATATTTATGTCAATGTCCCTGATATTATTTTGCGTTTATCAGCGTCTTCCGTTTGACTTGCCAGTCATATGACTCAGTTCGCGGTTACTTCAACGTGGAAATCATATGCCTTACTTTTTTTGATGAGTTTAGTGATTATTAATTACCGCTGTGTCAAATAAAAAGTAGTAAGCATGGTGAGATCCCAAACTTATAGAAGGCGTTTTCATACGCACAGTCATGAGATTCTAAACTTCTAAAAGACGTTGTCATACGCACAGTCATTTGTTTCACCCTTAAAAGCTCCGGGATTTGCATGCAATTAATTAATTTTTTCCGATTATTGTATTTTCATGAGCGTGAGAAGCAATAATTGAAATCGAAATCAAAATTTTATTAATTGTCCAGCCCTTCTCTACATTACCCAGAAAGCTTAGCGCTGCAGGCAAGAATCAGAAGTAGGTCTGAGCTGTGCGAGAGGACAACAATTGTGCTGTTCAAGTTATAACAAGTTGAATGGACAATTAAATTTGATTTGCAAAAATGATGCGGATTGGCCAAACTGTGCAGGGATGCTGCAGTCATTGGACAAAGTTGCGAGTGCATAACTTGCGGTAAATTGGTTTAGTTTAAGTGAACTGTAAATGTATTGCTTCAGTCGCTACACTACATCACAATAAGTTTCATTTCAGGTTAGATGGTTATCGTCACACTTTTCTACTTTGCCATCACTGGCATCCTTTTGTGACTCAAAGCTATACACAAATGTTGAGGTAATTCTTTAGGTGCAAACTGAGCTGAATTTCACAGTATTTGCTGACGTCCCACGTGACGTCGTATGGCGATTTGACAGTATCGTTCGCCAATGTTTTGACGGTGTAATCATGGACTCAAGTTAACTAGATACGAAGACAGATACAGGCAAGAAGGGACGAGGCGTACATGAGGGAGGATAAAACACTTTCAGCACCTGCTACAGCACATGTAAGTACATTTGGACGAGCGTAAGATAAAATATAGCAACACTCATACAGGTAAAAGAAGACAGTGGGAAATGGAGACAGTGTTGATTGTTCCCTTTTCTGAGACGAAGCGAGGCACCCGAGCAGGAGCTCTGCCATTTCATTAAAAAGCTGCAGTTGCATTTTTCTCTTAGAAGAAAAATCTATTCCTGCCTCTCCCGCCTGTTTCAAACTGTCAGTACTATCAGGATTGTTGAGAGAGGTTAGTGAAGAGAAATGAGCCTCTCACAAACCACCCACATATGCAAACGCATGCACACACCTATTCCAAGTGTAGCAGAAAGAGCACAAAAGAAGGTTCTTACTCTTTCCAATCGGCCATCTTCTGACACATTCTTTGAATGTCGCCTAGTTTGGGCTGTGCGGTGACCTGTGTGACGCCTTTCACTGTGACACCTTCAAGGAATACTGCGCCCTGGGAGGAATAATGAAAGAAATATGTGTTGGAATAAGGCGAACAAAAAACATTCATACACTCCTACACCAAATACGTAAGGCGCTTTTCCACACAGCAGAAACCTTTGTTCATTGCCGTCTGGAAAATATCATCATGTATCCACCTACTCCATCCTAATAAACCTGACCCTCTTTTTATACCCCCACTTTATTCAGTTCACCACAGTTGCACTATTTCTACGCAACGCAGCTCATATTAGAGATAAAGATAGTTTTTTCTTTTTTCCAACGACCATTTCCAAAACTATCAATTATTTCCTCCAATCCTTTCATTATCACCAAATTCATCTTAGAAATATGTTGCTGCTGGTCCAAAAACAAGTTTTCAGTTCACTAAAGACTCTCCGTAGGTAGGGTTGCGCGATACAGAATAGACAATATACAACGATATCAATTTGGCCGACGATAGAGCCTTTCAAACTATCGTCATATCGTGATAATGCATGTTGATGACTGACACATTGCAGCTGTGTCACGAAATGTTCACAGCAACAAGTGAACATCAGCGTTGTCAACGTAATGTAGAGTCTTCCATGAACATTTCACTAATCCTCGCCTCCATGGCAGCAAATACACTATGTTTCAAATATGGTCCCGGAAAGACACCAGACCAGCCCCTATAAACACATTGGCAGATCCTTGAATTTTGTTTTTTCTAGCAACATAGAACACAGGGGTCCAAACTTGTACTTTACATGAAAGAGGTGTGTCTCAAGGCACCCCTTTCAGTCATATTCTTCATGGCAAATACATTTTTTTTTTACACATTTATGTAACAATGATGTAGCTTCTTTACTTCAGATGCAGTCTGTAGTCATGTGTTCAACTTACTTAGTTAAACAAGAGGTGTTCCACAAGGTTCCATTTTAGGTCCTCTCTTTTTCATTATTTGGGTTATTCAACTGGCCTGTGAGTTCAGTTCATATAACTTGTGACTCACATTTTTGCAGCAGATTCTTGAAAACACTAGAGTGCTCAGCCTGTCATAGAGATAATCTTTGATTAGCTTTTTTGCAGTGCGTCCTTAAAAACTAGCAGAATGCTCCTGTACGACTGACAAAATAAAAAGATCCAAATCAAACATCCACTGTAGAGGGCGCTGGTTCTCAGGAATATACAAAAATAAGACTTAGTGAAGGCAGAAGTCTGCCCCCCGGCTTTCTGGATATGTGTCCCCCAAAACATTTTAGTTGAATATCCCTGGTGTATGGTCGGTACTACAGTGATTAGATCGATATTTATTACCATCACAAAATCTTTCTTTTGTCGTTTTTGTTAATTTTTATGAACTTAAGAAATAAGTCCATCGACACAGGAGGGCTTTAAGTGCAAAAACTAAAGAGGTTTACATCAAAAGCAATAGTACTTTTTGCTAATGTTGAGTTATTTTGCAATATTGACTTTATTTTTCTCAAATATTGTATGCAATAAAAGGGAATATGATAATAATTTGAATATTTAATTGATATTGTTACATAGGCATGCAGTGTTTTTATTTGATTACAATTATGATACAAAATGTAATCATTCAATGAGCTTGAAAATGTCTTTTTTTTTCATTTTTTATCACAAAAATGTCTTTTTTTTTCATTTTTTATCACGCTTCTGCAGATACAGGATTAAGAAAATACATTCAAAGAACCTATCACTGATCAGCATCTACTCAGAGGTATTTATGAACTATATGTTTGATGATTTAAAGTCCTTGAGCTTTAAGGGATTACAGTCACAAACTGAGGAGGTGTTTGTTAAGCCTCTTCTTAAAGGCACGAATACTGCTTGGTGTAATGTCTCCAACAACCACAGGGGGAAGGCTGTTCCATATTGTAGTAGCAGAGTGGAGAAAGCTCCTGTCGAGGCATTTGGTGTTTGACTTTGGGATTTCCAAGGCATGGCTTGGTAGTACCCTCCGAGTGATACGACTTGAGATGTTGGCGGGGCCAGCAATGCTTTAAGATTCGCAGGACAGCTGGGGGTGTGCATTTTATAAAGGGCAGTTGCTGCTGCAACTGCTCGTCGATGACACACCTTGCTGATGGCGAACTGCTGTAGGGAAAAGTCCTCATCCACGCCAATGACTTTAAGAGCCTTTTTTTGGATGAAGTCGAGCTGCCCGAGAGTGGTCTGAGCGGCATTCATCCAGGCTAGGCAGGAGTACTCCATAATGCTCCTGACCTGGCTCTTGTAGATGTTGGCTCTGCCTGTAGCGTCAAGCTTGTTGGCCATCTTACGTAGTGCTCCGAGACGTTGACCAACATGTTTGCAGATGTTGGACAGGTGGCTGGTCCACATTAGTTTGGAGTCAATACAAAGACCCAGAACCTCTATCTGCTCACAGACCCCGATTTTAGTGGCCCCGAAGAAGAGATCTGGGTGGGATGGATTTCTCTTCCTGGACATGATTATAGCCTTGCACTTGGTGGGCTTAAAAGTAACTTTGCAGGCGTCAGCCCACTTTCGAATGTTCTCCAGGTCTTTGTTTAGCGATGCAGCTACCTCCAGTCCATTTAATGTTGTAAGTGCGAAGATGGTGGCGTCCTCCGCATACAGGAATATGGTGTTCTCACACTGTCCCACAACATCATCTAAGAAAATGGAGAATAGTAATGGCCGAGTATTGATCCCTGGGGTACAGATGTGTTTAGGCTAATTGTATGAATCCAAGATGGCCGACAGCACTGTCTTTTGTTTGTCTGCTTGTCAAAGTGGTCTGAATTTCTATCTGTTTTAATTTATTTTTTAGCCAAATTAAGTAAATTGTACTAGTTTTAAGCGTAACATTTGATGAATGAAGGCTTACTTCCAAAAAGTGGCATTTCTGACTGCTTTTGTTGGATTTGGAAATCTGGAGGCCTTTGACCTGCTGAAGCCAGGAGATGTTTTGCTAGCTGAAATTTTGGCCTTCCACCTGCCACAGCCCGGATCTATCCTGGCCCCAGCTTGGCCTTCCATTGCCTACAGACTGGGTCTGCTAACTTCATTTTGGCCTTCCACTGCCTACAGACAGGATCTGCTAGCTGCAGACCGGATCTGCTAGCTTCATCCTGGCCTTCCATCTGCCACAGCCTGGATCTGCTAGATTCATTTTGGCCTTCCATCTGCCACAGCCTGGATCTATCCTAGTCTCAGCTTGGCCTTCCACTACCTACAGTCTGGGTCTGCTAGCTGCATCTTGGCCCTCCATCTGCCACAGCCTGGCTATAACCTAGCCCCAGCTTGGCCTCTCACTGCCTACAGACTGGGTCTGCTAGCTTCATCTTGGCCTTCCATCTGCCACAGCCTGGCTCTAACCTAGCCCCAGCTTGGCCTCTCACTGCCTACAGACTGGGTCTGCTAGCTCATCTTGGCCTTCCATCTGCCACAGCCTGGATCTATCTTAGCCTCAGACTGACTAAGGCTGGGCCTTTGCTAGCCTTAGCTTGGCCTTCCAACTGCTGTAGCCTGGACATCTGAACTTTGAATATTGGACCTGGGTAGGTAGTAAAACAATTTAACAATGACTTTGACAAAAGCTCTGTATTTAATATTAATGCTTTTTCCTGGACTTGTTTTCTGCAATTGTAGTGGGGTACCTGACCAGGTGCTCCACCAACCTTTAACTCTACCGAACGCAATAACAATCACCTGGTCCTACGAAACTACAGCATTTACACAAAGCTTATTGATATCTACATGTGGGTCAGTGCTAAATAATTCTAACCAGCTTCATTTATGGTGTATTTCTGTGTTAAATAGATGTTTTTCTCCTTCTGAAATTACTCATTTTGACATTGTGAAGCCAAGTAATGTTGTCATCGGGTTACCTTGCCACATGAAACGAAACATTTTTATATTGCTCTTACTTCTTCTATCAGGCAATGTGCAACCAAATCCAGGCCCAGCTTTGTACAACATCAGTACTCCTGATTAATTTAGAGCTAGGTCAGGTCTTGGTTTAATTCATTCAAATATTAGAAGTCTACTGCCAAAATTAGACTTAGTCAAAATCTGGATTCAAACAACCAATGCAGACATATTTATCTTATCAGAAACCTGGCTAACCAAAGCAGTCTCTGACAAGGACATTGCTATAAATGGATATAATGTCTTCCGATGCGATCGTCCTCGAAAAGGTGGAGGAGTGGCTATGTATATCAAAAACAAATTTAATGTTACCTTATTATCATCACTGTCAATCACTAAACAATTTGAACTCCTTGCCCTGCAGCTTGAATTCTCACATGGCCAACCTCTCGCAATTGTAGGCTGTTATAGACCTCCCTCTGCCTCCTCTGAAGCCCTTGCCTCGCTTGAATCCTTTATGAGTGGGTTAAAAGCTAGTGAACTTCTCTTGGTTGGTGATTTAAATTTTGACTGGTTGACTTCCTCTTCTGATAACCTTAAAGCTGTATGCAACTCACTAAACTTAACTCAATTAATCACTTCCCCAACTCGACCCAATACTAAAAACTCCTCAAAATCATCTTTACTTGATCTAATTCTAACCAACGTTCCCCATAAGTACACTGGCACTGGGGTGTTTGCCAATGACTTGAGTGACCATTGTACAATTGCAGCTGTAAGAAACTGCAAACTACCAAAATCAAAACCCACTATTACATGCAAAAGAAATATTAAAAACTTTTGCCTCCCAGCTTTTATATATGATTTAGCTGCCTTTCAGTGGAACAGAGTTGCTTTAATTGATGATATTGAGATAGCGTTGAAATACTTTTATAATGAATTTCAACGTATAGTCAATAAACATGCTCCGTTTCGAAAACTTAGAGTTAAAGGTCGAAATAATCCCTGGTTTTCCTCTGCAATTGGAAACCTTCTCAAAGAGAGAGACGTTGCTTGGGCCAGGGCTCGAAAAACAAAGACAGAGGCTGACTGGCTTAGCTTCCGCCAGCTTAGAAATAAATGTACTTCGCTTGTTAAGAGGGCCAAGTCTGATTTTTACCTGCATGAATGCAAAAAACATATAAATGATCCCAAAAAGTTTTGGCAAACCATAAAAGCTTCTTTAAATCATGTGACAACAAATGACTTTCCAAGTCCTTTAATTACTCAATCTGGTACTTTGTCTGATAAGACAACTATATCAAATTGTTTTAATGAGTATTTTGTTTCTGCCGGATCCTTGTTTGAGTCATTGAATCCTCAATTGTCAAATGTTGGTTTAACTAATGTTAATATACCAAATACACCACAGGCTGTAAATAGACGCAGCACCTGCACTTTTGAGTTCACACCTGTATCAATATCCGAGGTAAACAGTGCACTAAAGAGCCTGGACACAACTAAAGCAGCAGGACCTGACCAAATTGAACCCTTTTTCTTAAAATTGGCTGCTGATTTTGTTGCTGAGCCTCTCTCGCATATTTTTAACCTAAGTCTAACAAGTAAAAGCATTCCAAAAATCTGGAAATCGGCCTTTGTTCTTCCCCTGCTAAAAGGGGGTGAACCCACAAATATAAATAATTACAGACCAATTTCTAAATTATGCATTTTAGCAAAATTGTTTGAGAAGATCATCAGTAACCATCTAGAGGATTTTTTAGAATCAAACAATATTTTATCTCTATTTCAATCTGAATCTGGTTCAGCATAGCACTATTACAGCTGCTCTTAAGGTCTTCAATGATTTAATCGAGGCTGTAGACGGCAAGAAATATTGTGTCGCCCTATTTATTGATTTGTCAAAAGCATTTGACACAGTAGACCACAGTCTGTTAATTCAAGCCCTTTATCACGTTGGATTATCTAAAAATGCAGCTGCTTGGTTCACAGACTATCTCTCCAGCAGAACACAATGTGTACAGGTGGCTGGGACCACCTCTTCATTACTGGACATTACCAAAGGCGTTCCACAAGGCTCAGTGCTGGGGCCCATTTTATTTTCTATCTACATAAATAATCTTTGTAATAATTTGTCAAATGCAATGTACCATTTTTATGCAGACGACACCATTATTTATTGCTGTTCAACCTCCATCACTCAGGCTTTTGAGTTTTTACAAGCTGCTTTTGATGTCATCCAGGCTCGCTTATTTGATCTTAAATTGGTTTTAAATACAGATAAAAGCAAGGTAATGGTTTTCTCTCATTCAAGGGTGCTACTGGAAAATATTCCAAATATTGTAACATCAAATGGAAACCCTATAGAGCAGGTCTTAAATTACAAGTACTTGGGTTTTACTCTTGATCAGGAGCTTTCATTTAAAGCCCATATTAACAACTTGGTCTCTAAGCTTAGGGTAAAGCTTGGTTTCTTTTTTAGAAATAAAAACTGCTTCTCTCTTAAAGTCAGAAAGAAATTGGTGACAGCAACTATCTTGCCTGTAATTGATTATGGAGACGTGCTTTATTTTAGTGCTTCATCTAAATGCCTCCAGTCCTTGGACACTGTTTTTCATTCAGCACTAAGATTTGTTACTGGCTGTCGTAGTCTCACCCACCATTGTCAACTGTATATGAAGTCAGACTTATCTTCATTGAGTGCACGCAGATACACACATTGGCTGACTTTAATTTATAAGGCTCTTTTAGGTTTAATACCTCCATACTTGTGTACTCTGTTACAAAGAAAAAGCAGCTCTTACGCATTACGTTCTAACAATTTGTATGTTTTAACTGTTCCTCATGTACGGACTGAATTTGGCAAAAGAGCTTTTGGCATTGCTGCCCCTATGGCATGGAATGAATTGCAGACGAAACTGAAACTTACAGAACTACTTCCATTTGGAGCCTTCCGTTCTGTCCTGAGCGACAAACAGCGAGAGACGTTTGCACAGTGCCTGTGTTTTTAAAGATGTAAATCTCTGTTGTTTTACAGTTCTCTTATGTATTTTAAAATGTATGTCTTAATGTATTTATTTTGAAACTGCTCTGTGACATGTGCTGTTGACCTCTTGGCCAGGTCACCCTTGTGAAAGAGATCTTGATCTCAATGGGTTTTCTTATCTGGTTAAATAAAGGTTCTAATTGATGGGAAGTGGAAATAAATATTGACCAGAGAGCACAACCTTGATGTAGGGCTGGGCGATATATCGAATATACTCGATATAGAAAATGACTATATCGTGATATTTGAGTATGCGTTCTCACGCAGTTGCTTTTAGCTGCGGGCATTACACTTAGACGTTTCTCACTCTTTGTTGTCTCTCCTCACTGAGACGTAAAACAAGCGCACCTTCTTAAAACGTCACATACTGTCACGTGTGCAACGTCACACGCCCTCGCGGAGCATAGAGGTAGAGACATGGTAACGCTAGCTGTGGTGCTAACGGAGCGGTGCGAGTGGTAATACGAGAGAGAGAAGGTGCAAATCTGGTAACAAATGAAGGAAAAAATTAATTCCCAAGAAAAACAGCACAGGGTCCATTGTCTGGCGGTGGTTTGGCTTCAAGCGGAAATATGTCGAACAGACAACCGTAATATGTCAAGTATGCGGCAAATGCGTTGCTACAAAAAGTAGCAGCTCTACTAATGTAGCATCGTTTGAAAAGTCACCCGCTAGAGAATGAAGAGTGCTTGAAACTCCGCATGTCAACATCTCCGTTCAGTGCCAAACCCACAAAATGCAGAGGCAACCATTTCCACGTCAACAAAAAATAGTCAACAACAGAAGGAGATAATTTCCGCAGGAACCTACCACATAGCGAAGGACATACACTATTTGATTTCCTATTATGCATCTTATTTTTATTTGACAGTTATTGAAATATATTGTGTGACATCATGCACAAAAGTGCACTTTATTTGTTTTTAACTATTGTAGTGGCGTTCTCTACAAAAAGTACACTTTAATTTAGTGTTTTTTATTTTAAAACGACACTAAATTAAAGTGTACTTTTTGTACAGAACGCCACTACGCCAGTGACATCATGCACAAAAGTGCACTAATAGCTTGTTTTAAAATGTCTCTGACAATCTTGCACTTTCTGTTTGGAAATGACATGAATGTTTGTGCCACTGCTTAATAACTGTTTAATAAATACAGTTTTGGTAAATTCACTTAGTTGTGATTTCCCTCTCTGCATGAAAGTTTAAAATGAGCATATATTAATGCAGTATGAACAACAATGTTTTAATGTAGACACATAGAATCATCATACTGGTGTGATTATATGCATCAAGTGTTAATTCAAAGCTAAGGCAAAATATCGAGATATATATCGTGTATCGTGACATGGCCTAAAAATATTGAGATATTAATAAAAGGCCATATCGCCCAGCCCTACCTTGATGGTATTTCTGTAGCCAGACATGCAGTCTTCCAGTTACGCCCTTTGAGGTGAGCTTAGCACAAAGGCCATTGTGCCAAACTTGGTCGAATGCACCCTTAATGTCCAGTGCAACAGCGTACACTTCGCCACCTTTGACAAGGATGTTGTTCCATGTCTGTGACAAAACTCTAAGGAGGTCTGCTGTGCTGTGGTTTTGTCTAAAACCATATTGTTTATTGGTCTTACCTGGGTCTAGGTTGCGTAGGATGTTCCTCACTTCTTTGGGTTTGAAAAGGACATCGCGAAGGTAAGAGGATGGTGGTGGGCTTTGAAGCTGGGTTATGATGATGCCCCAGGCAATGTGCACTTGTCCGCAAAGGTTTGGCAGAAGATGTTGGCCTTTTCACTTGCTGAGATACAGGGGATACCTTAATTTTCGATGACGGGTATGTCCGTAGAGCCACATCTCCCAGAGAGTGAATTCACAATGCCCCACCATTTCTTTGAGCTGAGTGCTTTGTCCGATAGATCTTTTTTCTGCTTGTGGTTGTATTGTCTCTTTCCTTGTTTCTCAGTTTGATTGAACACTGCCCTTGCTTCCAGAAACTTTTGCTTTGACGCCAGGTTGTTGGATGTCTGCATCTTGCGGTAGAGCAATTGATTGTTCTTGCTCTTCTGCATTGTTCGTCAAACAAAGCTTTATCCCCAGGCTTTCTGGTTATGATCTTGCTAGGTATGAATGCAGCCATGTCTTAAAATAAGCTAGTGAGAGTGGTGCATATTGTTTTAGGATCTTCTTCCTTGAAGAAACTGGACCAGTTCATGAAAGTTAGGTACCCTCTCATTTCCCAGAACTGAGCTTTGTCATATCTCCAGACTCTGCGCTTGTATGGCTTATCTCTGAAGACTGGTATTTTTAGCTGTATATGTACAGGGTTATGGTCCGAGGAGCCAGCATTTTCCAGGGTCTTTGTAGTTGCTGGAGTGTCTGATAGAACCAAATCTAGGATGTTATTGTGTCTAGTTGGTTCAGTGACAATCTGCTCCCGTCCCAGGCAGTTGGCAAGTTGCAGGGTTCGTCATCCAGCAGCATCTGTGACATTGCTCCCCAGCCACTCTTTGTGGTCTACATTGAAGTCGCCAATGAGCATCACAGACTGGGCTCCGAACAGAGAAGGTGTTTCTGTCGAGGTAGTCTAAGACTTCATTGGAGGCACTTGGGGAGCGGTAAACAGCACCTATTAGCAGCATCCTGGTCTTCAGAGCAACAGTGAACCACATAAGCTCAAAGTCTTCAGGGTGTTTGGATGGATTGTGGTAGATGGATACACGGCGGAACGGCGTGGCGTAGTTGGGAGAGTGGCCGTGCCAGCAACCTGAGGGTTCCTAGTTCGATCCCCAGCTTCTACCAACCTAGTCATGTCCGTTGTGTCCTTGGCAAGACACTTCACCCTTGCTCCTGATGGATCGTGGTTTGCGCCTTGCATGGCAGCTTCCGCCATCAGTGTGTGAATGTGTGTGTGAAGGTGTGTATGAATGGGTGAATGTGGAAATAGTGTCAAAGCGCTTTGAGTACCTTGAAGGTAGAAAAGCGCTATACAAGTATAACCCATTTACCGTTTACACCTTCTAGACAGTAAACTGCTATACCGCCTCCAGGCCGCCCCAGTGCTTTTTCTGCGACAGCTGAGTGAGTAGCCAGGAATCTGTATCTCATCTGCTCCGTCTGGAATGGTGGAGTCCAAGAATATCTCTACTAAGATGACAATCCATAGCTTCTTCTCTGAGCAGAGGTTGGAGAAGTCCCCAAGATTGGTGCGTAATCCTCGGATGTTCACTTTAAGGATTTCCAATTTATTTTCGCTAAGTCGTAGTCGAGGTCTGTGCGTAGGTCAACGTTGGGTGGTCTGTCCGTTTCAAGGCTTTCTTCTTAGTTTCCTAGCATGGGGTTGTCGGCAACAGGGGGAGCTGCCCCCTGCGCCCTTCAAACACACCTGAGCAGTGCGGCAGAGATCAGTGCATACATGACCTAATCTAAAAGCATCTTGCATGTGCAGATGACTCACAACGGATCGGTTTCCGAAGAAACCACTTGGCCAAGGACGGGGAGATCGCACTATTTATGATCTCTACTACCCCAGTTTTAGTATTAGTATCAGCATTGGTATGACCAATACTGCCCCTGCAACTACTTGGTATTGGATCAATACACAAATTTGCAATATTGCCTAAAACTAATGTAAATCATCCAAACAACAGAATAGTAAGTACTTGTTACATTTTAACAGAAGTGTATATAGAACAATGTTATAACAGAAAGCAACCAGATATTAACAGTAAATTAGCAAGTACATTATCAATAGTTTTGAGAAAATAATACAACAGGAAATTACGCAATATGTTCCCGCATACGCCAGCAGCCAAATTACAAGCCTTCAGGTTGAAATGTATACAAAAAGGCTGGATGGTTACATGAGCATGCATCTAAAAGGTTATAGACCAAATCACAGGAATCTGCAACAACCAGCAACAAATGAGCACCACTGTAAATAATTTGTACTACAAATATTGCAAACCATGTTAATTCCCGGTAGGGTGTGCACTTACTATTGTACGTAAACAGCTTTTGCTTTTTTTTTTTTTTTTTAACACCAATTTCCCCCTATTTCATCTTTTACTTCTTATAAGAGCCAATTGGATGCTAACCAGTACGACTCTGGAGAAGGCCACTCAACCATGACCAAGAGACACAGTACTTCTTAATGATGCTGGAGTAATGCAGTCTGCGAGCCGCTGTTCCCTTAGCTTGCTTCTTCCCTCCAGAAATGGATGCTGTATCATATTTGAAGCAATTTGATTTGCCTTTACTTAGGCTCTCATACCACTTAAGTGTTTACAGTTTTTTTTTCTCCAATAATTGGATATACATGATAGTCTCATTTATATTTGTGAGTGCAATATGCCTATGTTTTGGTGTTACCTATTCCTGCGGTAACTCTTGATGATGGGCCTTTCCAGATTCATTATAACAATATATATATATATATATATATATATATATATATATATATATATATATATATATATATATATATATATACTGTATATATATATATATATATATATATATATATATATATATATATATATATGTGTGTGTGTGGGGAGGCGGGGCCGGCAGATAGACAACGAGGCAGGGCACGCTCCAAGATGGCGGCGAGGAGGCGTGGCCGGTAGTCCGTCAGCGGGGCAGGGCACACCGGGGCCCGCTCCAAGATGGCAGCGAGGAGGCGTGGCCGGCGGACCCGCGTCCAAATGGACTACGGGTGCGTGGATCGCGCAGCAGGGCACAATCTATTAATCCCCTCTCAGTGTTAAAAAGGGGAGCAGCCGAGAACGAGGGGGAGGAAGGAGGTGGAGAGCCAGAAACACATGCAGGAAGAGAGGGAGAGAGAAACAGGAGCCAGAGAGAAGCGGATGCTGAGCGTGAGAGGAAGAGGAGCCAGAGAGAGGCGGACGCTGAGCGAGAGCGCAAGAGAGCCCAGGCGAGACGAAGCTGAGAGAGAAGCGGAGGAGCAAGCAGGTGGATCCAGTGCTGAAAAGCACGAAATACTTTTCTTATTGAAATAATAAAGAAACTCAACCCTGCTCGCAAGTATGTCCTTCCTTGATGGTCCTGCAAATCTGGACGACGGTCAGAGTCGTTCACAATATATATATATATATATATGTTTAATAGTAATGTGCATCAGCCAATTTTAGTGCCGATCATCTCTGATTAGGGATGATGTTTGTTAAGAAATTATCGATGTCGATGCCATTATCGAATCCTCTTATCGAACCGATTTCTTATCGAATCCAGATAGGTTGTTGTGTGTGCACTGAGTTCCAAAAGCCGTAGATGTTATGTGACTGGGCCGACACACTGTTTATATGGAGGAAAGGCGGATTGAGGACAGCATGCGGACGTTAAAGGGTGAAGGTTTCAAGTGAGAGAGGATATAGTGCTGCTATGTTGAGTTGAGTTTGAGTTTATTTCGAACATGCAAGCATACAACATGATACATCACAATTTCCAGTTTCTCTTTTCAACATGTTCGAAAAGGAGTAGGAAGAAGCAGAGCTTATTTAATCCTACCCCTTTTCTTTACATAACAGTTGCAAAACTTTTTGTTCACTTCCTGTTCACAATTTTTTCACAATAAACTCCATAAGTAATCACAATAAAAATAAATAAATAAATAATACTAAGAATTTAATAATTTAATAATAATAATAATTGGTGAAGTAAGTAAGTAAATGCTTTGTAAATAAAAAAATTGCAGACAAACACATCACCAACATGGACGAGGTGGCGCTCACTTTCGACATCCCGGTGAAGCACACTGTGGAGAAGAAGGCGACCAGCACGGTAGCGAATCGATACGCACAATGGGGCAAGAGAAGTCGGCTTTTACTGTTGTGCTAGCTTGCTATGCTAATGGCCAGAAACTGCCACATATGGTGATTTTCAAGGGGAAGACGCTGCCGAAAGAAAAGTTTCCACCTGGAGTCATCATTAAGGCATAACGAAGGAACTCCAACCGCTGGACATGGGTGTAAACAGGACGTTCAAAGTGAAGTCGTGAGCGTTATGGGACCGATGGATGACAGACGAACACAGCTTCATGAAAACTGGGAGGCAGCGTCGGGCGAGTTACGCCACAATTTGTGAATGGATCGTGGATGCTTGAGCTAACATGTCTGCTTGCACTGTTGTTCGACCTTTCGCAAAAGCCGGCATCTTTTCCGAGGAGCCCCTTGGCAACGAGACTGACTTTGAAAATGACGAGAGGGAATCTGGCGTGTTTGATGGAGAACTGTTCATTTCGGACACAGAAGATGAGGACTTTGATGGATTTGTGGATGAGGATTGATCAAAAAATAATGTGAGTACATTGATAAATACTTCAATAAAGTACAAACCCCGTTTCCATATGAGTTGGGAAATTGTGTTAGATGTAAATATAAATGGAATACAATGATTTACAAATCATTTTCAACCCATATTCAGTTGAATATGCTAAAAGACAACATATTTGATGTTCAAACTGATAAACTTTTTTTTTTGCAAATAATCATTAACTTTAGAATTTGGTGCCAGCAACACGTGACAAAGAAGTTGGGAAAGGTGGCAATAAATACTGATACAGTTGAGGAATGCTCATCAAACACTTTTTGGAACATCCCACAGGTGAACAGGCAAATTGGGAACAGGTGGGTGCCATGATTGGGTATAAAAGTAGATTCCATGAAATGCTCAGTCATTCACAAACAAGGATGGGGCAAGGGTCACCACTTTGTCAACAAATGCGTGAGCAAATTGTTGAACAGTTTAAGAAAAACCTTTCTCAACCAGCTATTGCAAGGAATTTAGGGATTTCACCATCTATGGTCCGTAATATCATCAAAGGGTTCAGAGAATCTGGAGAAATCACTGCACGTAAGCAGCTAAGCCCGTCAACTTCCATCCTTCAGGCTGTACTGCATCAACAAGCGACATCAGTGTGTAAAGGATATCACCACATGGGCTCAGGAACACTTCAGAAACCCACTGTCAGTAACTACAGTTGGTCGCTACATCTATAAGTGCAAATTAAAACTCTCCTATGCAAGGCGAAAACCGTTTATCAACAACACCCAGAAACACAGTCGGCTTCGCTGGGCCTGAGCTCATCTAAGATGGACTGATACAAAGTGGAAAAGTGTTCTGTGGTCTGACGAGTTCACATTTCAAATTGTTTTTGGAAACTGTGGACGTCGTGTCCTCCGGACCAAAGAGGAAAAGAACCATCCGGATTGTTATAGGCGCAAAGTTGAGAAGCCAGCATCTGTGATGGTATGGGGGTGTATTAGTGCCCAAGACATGGGTAACTTACACATCTGTGAAGGCACCATTAATGCTGAAAGGTATATACAGGTTTTGGCGCAACATATATTTCCATCCAAGCAACGTTACCATGGACGCCCCTGCTTATTTCAGCAAGAAAATGCCAAGCCACGTGTTACATCAACGTGGCTTCATAGTAAAAGAGTGCGGGTACTAGACTGGCCTGCCTGTAGTCCAGACCTGTCTCCCATTGAAAATGTGTGGCGCATTATGAAGCCTAAAATACCACATCGGAGACCCCCGGAATGTTGAACAACTTAAGCTGTACATCAAGCAAGAATGGGAAAGAATTCCACCTGAGAAGCTTCAAAATGTGTCTCCTCAGTTCCCAAATGTTTACTGAGTGTTGTTAAAAGGAAAGGCCATGTAACACAGTGGTGAACATGCCCTTTCCCAACTACTTTGGCACGTGTTGCAGCCATGAAACTCTAAAAATAAAGTTTATGAGTTTGAAAATCAAATATCTTGTCTTTGTAGTGCATTCAATTGAATATGGGTTGAAAAGGATTTGCAAATCATTGTATTCCGTTTATATTTACATCTAACACAATTTCCCAACTCATATGGAAACGGGGTTTGTACAACCGAACTCAGCTTTGCCCCTGCTCCCTTTTTAAAACAGTGTCCATTAGGGCTGGGCGATATATCGATATACTCGATATATCGTGGGTTTGTCTCTGTGCGATATAGAAAATTACTATATCGTGATATTCGAGTATACGTTCTCACGCAGTTGCTTTTAGCTGCGGGGCATTAAATTGCATGCGTTTCTCACTCTTTCCTGTCTCTCCTTCTCACAGAGACTAAAACAAGCGCACCTTCTTACATACGTCACATACTGTCACGTGAGCAACGTCACAGGTAGCGACATGGTAACATTAGCTGTGATTCTAACAGCTAACGGTGTGGTTTGAGTGGTAATACGAAAGAAAGAAGGTGCGAATCTGGTAACAAATGGAGGAACAATTAATTCCCAAGAAAAACGTCGCCTGACAGTGGTTTGGCTTCAAGCGGGAAGATGTCTTTACATGTGAACATCTCCGTTTGGTGCCACACAATCAATCAATCTCAATCAATCAAAAAACACCAACTAAATGCCGAAGCAACAATTTCCAAATCAACACCCTAGGACATATACTATTTGATATGCAGCTCATTTCTATGTGACACGAATTGAAATATCTTGTGTGTCATCATGCACAAAAGTGCACTTATAGCTTGTTTTAAAATGTCTCTGACAATCTTGCACTTTCTGTTTGGAAATGACATGAATGTTTGTGCCACTGCTTAATAACTGTTTAATAAATACAGTTTTGCTAAATTGACTTAGCTGTGATTTCCCTCTCTGCATGAAAGTTTAAAATGAGCATATATGAATGCAGTATGAACAAGAATGTTTTAATGTAGACACATAGAAGCATCATACTGGTGTGATTATATGTATCAAGTGTTCATTCAAGGCTAAGGCAAAATATCGAGATATATATCGTGTATCGCGATATGGCCTAAAAATATTGAGATATTAAACAAAGGCCATATCGCCCAGCCCTAGTGTCCATGCATGCTAGCGTATGTTTTAAGCTAGCGTATGTTTAACCATTCCTGCGCCCAAAAATACACTGCGCCTTATTTATGCGTTAAATACAGAAAATGCACCCGTAACTGACACGGCGCCTTTTAATACGGTGCGCCCTATGGTCGCGAAAATACGGTATAGTGGCTTCAATAACGGGAACCGGTTCTCAAAAAGGGACTTGAATCCATGGAATCGGTTCTTTTCTTATCGAAGCATCGGGAGAACAGGTTTCGAACATCATCCTATCTCTGATCCTTATTTTCAGTCGCTTGACAGAAAGGCAGCTTTGCGCTAACTGTGTATTTACACACACAGTGCGGCGCCGCTTCCCAATTAACCTTGGTGTTGTTTTCAACATACCACGTCATATTATTTAATTTAAACTCTTACCAGTTTGAGCTTCTCTTTCCTCCGTTTGCCGGCTGTTGACCCGGAAGAGCTCGGCCCAGACTCTTGGCCCAAGGCGTTACCGTCATCGTCCACTTCCTCTTCGTCCTCGAAGCACCAGTCGGGTAGCACAGGGGCCGGGGGTGCGTCCTCCTCGTCTCCATAGCGACGAAAAAGCTCTTTGAGGTAGTCGCCCTTGTAGATCCCAGGGGCCCGTGCTTGTGCAAAAGCCGCAACGGCTGCTTCCACGCTGATAAATGCAACAGGACCGGATTAACATATCAAACTCACACACTGACCAGGCTTTTTTTGACTATTAAAGCTCATGCCCATCAACCACTGCAATAGGTACACCTGCTCCAATTCAATGAGTGTATCAAAACAATCTACAAGAATCATAAAGCTCAGTTTGATGCACACTATATTTTTATTGTCGTGGTTATAGTTTGCAGTGGCGAGCAATTGCACTTTATCAAAATGTATTTGATAGTTTTCTAGTTTTATTTATCAAAAACTAAATATTTGCAATGCTACATTGCTTTAAACTACAACCCCAATCATAAACATTGCATGGTTGTAGGCAACTACAATGTACTCCTCCAGGGTTTTCCACAGGACTGTAATCTATTTGTGGGAGCGGTGGTTTGGTTGGGGGAATAGTAGGTGTCCCGATTTTATATCGGTCCAATATCAGCAAAACAACAAGTATCAGATGCAATCATCTTTTTCTAAATCTCTGACCAAAGCTCCGATACAAGCTGTGCTGCGATCAAGGGAAATTACTCAGAACAATTGTAGGTATGAAAACACTAACCTTATGACCGATTTATGCTTTTGAAGTGGTAATTTGTATTTTTGGCGACACCTGATGGTCACAATAATTCCTTTAATTAAGGGATAGCGTAGGGAGGTTGACTAATGTGTACAGGTTTGTTACTGGATACTTTCTAATATGCTTCTGCCGTGGAGACTTTGTATGTGAAAGCAACAAGTTACTATAGTTATTTGATACTTGTTTGTATTGACAAAATGTTGTGTTTCAGATGGCAACATTGTTAAATTAAGGATACTTATTACGTACCACTATCTTGTGAGCTTAGCTGTTGTGTAGCAGCTAGCTCTTAGTAGCATATAGCCTACCACGTTTACCTTTAGTAAATGACTTGACTAAAATACAATAAAAATAAAACTTGTGTGCTTATTGGAGGACTTGTCAACTGTGTGTCCAGCTTTGCACAAGTAAACACGCTGCAGGACTGTTTGTATCGGATCTGTATCTTATATATTAGAGATTTTCGATGCCAGCCGATATCATTGGATACTTTTTGCTGATATCGGACAGCCAATATCAATATCAGACCAGGACACCCCTAATAATATAAGGTAAAGCAAATTGCCTGTCTGATATCTATTGTTTTTAAATGTCTTAATCAGGCCCTGTTACGTTACAATCAACTATAAACACAGGTTCAATCCAAATTGAGCCTTAGTATCATCTACCTTTTTATTATGTGTGGTATAAAAACTAAATATCTAGAATATTACTTTATTCTATCATGTATATAAATATTTGCTGAGAGCAAATTTGATGGATTACAACAAATATAACACTTCAGAATTACTGCAGGAAATGAGAACCCATGAAGATCATCTGATAGTCGAATTATCTTGCAAAACAACAGGATGAGTCTAATGCTCTGGGAATATTCATTACACATGAAATGGTGGGTGGTGGGAGGGTTTGATCAGCCTGTGTGTCTACAGCAGGGATTCTTCTTGTCCTCTCAGACAGCTGCCCCACCTCTGTCTAATGACTTGCCTCCCCCCCTCCATCTTGTCCACCATGTTCAGTCAGTGCAAATAATTTAGCA